>NC_051229.1:1352488-1404988 GCF_015220715.1 Pygocentrus nattereri
GGTGGTGATGGGAACCAGACGTCCCTCTAAAAGCTCCTACAGAAAGTTCCTACATGAGCTGGTTCTGAATTCACTGCCTGATGACTGAGACGCTGTTTTATGAGAGTTTAGAGAACTTCAACTCCATTCATGGTGGAGGGAGACATGCAGGGCGCTGTGCGGCAAAATAGTCCCCAAAGAAAACTCATTATTCCAGATTTTCCACTGTTTTCCATCCTCAACATTCCAGATAAGCTCAGAAGACTCGTGTAGGTTCTCTGGTGGTTCTGGATGGTAAATAAAGTGTCTATATCTGTGTTGTAGTCATGGTGTTGTAGTTATTCATTCAGTCTAATGAGAAACTGTAGAACGGACTCTGTTTATATCACAATACCTACATTTAGAGTCGGTTATTCATTCAGCCTAATGAGAAACTGTAGAACGGACTCGGTTTATATCACAATACCTACATTTAGAGTCGGTTATTCATTCAGCCTAATGAGAAACTGTAGAACGGACTCGGTTTATATCACAATACCTACATTTAGAGTCGGTTATTCATTCAGCCTAATGAGAAACTGTAGAACGGACTCGGTTTATATCACAATACCTACATTTAGAGTCGGTTATTCATTCAGCCTAATGAGAAACTGTAGAACGGACTCGGTTTATATCACAATACCTACATTTAGAGTCGGTTATTCATTCAGCCTAATGAGAAACTGTAGAACGGACTCGGTTTATATCACAATACCTACATTTAGAGTCGGTTATTCATTCAGTCTAATGAGAAACTGTAGAACGGACTCGGTTTATATCACAATACCTACATTTAGAGTCGGTTATTCATTCAGTCTAATGAGAAACTGTAGAACGGACTCGGTTTATATCACAATACCTACATTTAGAGTCGGTTATTCATTCAGCCTAATGAGAAACTGTAGAACGGACTCGGTTTATATCACAATACCTACATTTAGAGTCGGTTATTCATTCAGTCTAATGAGAAACTGTAGAACGGACTCGGTTTATATCACAATACCTACATTTAGAGTCGGTTATTCATTCAGTCTAATGAGAAACTGTAGAACGGACTCGGTTTATATCACAATACCTACATTTAGAGTTGGTTATTCATTCAGCCTAATGAGAAACTGTAGAACGGACTCGGTTTATATCACAATACCTACATTTAGAGTCGGTTATTCATTCAGTCTAATGAGAAACCGTAGAACGGACTCGGTTTATATCACAATACCTACATTTAGAGTCGGTTATTCATTCAGTCTAATGAGAAACTGTAGAACGGACTCGGTTTATATCACAATACCTACATTTAGAGCCGGTTATTCATTCAGTCTAATGAGAAACTGTAGAACGGACTCGGTTTATATCACAATACCTACATTTAGAGCCGGTTATTCATTCAGTCTAACGAGAAACTGTAGAACGGACTCGGTTTATATCACAATACCTACATTTAGAGCCGGTTATTCATTCAGCCTAATGAGAAACTGTAGAACGGACTCGGTTTATATCACAATACCTACATTTAGAGTCGGTTATTCATTCAGTCTAATGAGAAACCGTAGAACGGACTCGGTTTATATCACAATACCTACATTTAGAGTCGGTTATTCATTCAGTCTAATGAGAAACTGTAGAACGGACTCGGTTTATATCACAATACCTACATTTAGAGTCGGTTATTCATTCAGTCTAATGAGAAACCGTAGAACGGACTCGGTTTATATCACAATACCTACATTTAGAGCCGGTTATTCATTCAGTCTAATGAGAAACTGTAGAACGGACTCGGTTTATATCACAATACCTACATTTAGAGCCGGTTATTCATTCAGCCTAATGAGAAACTGTAGAACGGACTCGGTTTATATCACAATACCTACATTTAGAGTCGGTTATTCATTCAGTCTAATGAGAAACTGTAGAACGGACTCGGTTTATATCACAATACCTACATTTAGAGCCGGTTATTCATTCAGTCTAATGAGAAACTGTAGAACGGACTCGGTTTATATCACAATACCTACATTTAGAGTCGGTTATTCATTCAGTCTAATGAGAAACTGTAGAACGGACTCGGTTTATATCACAATACCTACATTTAGAGTCGGTTATTCATTCAGCCTAATGAGAAACTGTAGAACGGACTCGGTTTATATCACAATACCTACATTTAGAGCCGGTTATTCATTCAGTCTAATGAGAAACTGTAGAACGGACTCGGTTTATATCACAATACCTACATTTAGAGTCGGTTATTCATTCAGTCTAATGAGAAACTGTAGAACGGACTCGGTTTATATCACAATACCTACATTTAGAGCCGGTTATTCATTCAGTCTAATGAGAAACTGTAGAACGGACTCGGTTTATATCACAATACCTACATTTAGAGTCGGTTATTCATTCAGTCTAATGAGAAACTGTAGAACGGACTCGGTTTATATCACAATACCTACATTTAGAGTCGGTTATTCATTCAGTCTAATGAGAAACTGTAGAACGGACTCGGTTTATATCACAATACCTACATTTAGAGCCGGTTATTCATTCAGTCTAATGAGAAACTGTAGAAAGGACTCGGTTTATATCACAATACCTACATTTAGAGCCGGTTATTCATTCAGTCTAATGAGAAACTGTAGAACGGACTCGGTTTATATCACAATACCTACATTTAGAGCCGGTTATTCATTCAGTCTAATGAGAAACTGTAGAACGGACTCGGTTTATATCACAATACCTACATTTAGAGTCGGTTATTCATTCAGCCTAATGAGAAACTGTAGAACGGACTCGGTTTATATCACAATACCTACATTTAGAGTCGGTTATTAATTCAGCCTAATGAGAAACTGTAGAACGGACTCGGTTTATATCACAATACCTACATTTAGAGTCGGTTATTCATTCAGCGTAATGAGAAACTGTAGAACGGACTCGGTTTATATCACAATACCTACATTTAGAGTCGGTTATTCATTCAGCCTAATGAGAAACTGTAGAACGGACTCGGTTTATAACACAATACCTACATTTAGAGTCGGTTATTCATTCAGCCTAATGAGAAACTGTAGAACGGACTCGGTTTATATCACAATACCTACATTTAGAGTCGGTTATTCATTCAGTCTAATGAGAAACTGTAGAACGGACTCGGTTTATATCACAATACCTACATTTAGAGTCGGTTATTCATTCAGTCTAATGAGAAACTGTAGAACGGACTCGGTTTATATCACAATACCTACATTTAGAGTCGGTTATTCATTCAGTCTAATGAGAAACTGTAGAACGGACTCGGTTTATATCACAATACCTACATTTAGAGTCGGTTATTCATTCAGCCTAATGAGAAACTGTAGAACGGACTCGGTTTATATCACAATACCTACATTTAGAGCCGGTTATTCATTCAGCCTAATGAGAAACTGTAGAACGGACTCGGTTTATATCACAATACCTACATTTAGAGTCGGTTATTCATTCAGCCTAATGAGAAACTGTAGAACGGACTCGGTTTATATCACAATACCTACATTTAGAGTCGGTTATTCATTCAGCCTAATGAGAAACTGTAGAACGGACTCGGTTTATATCACAATACCTACATTTAGAGCCGGTTATTCATTCAGTCTAATGAGAAACTGTAGAACGGACTCGGTTTATATCACAATACCTACATTTAGAGCCGGTTATTCATTCAGCCTAATGAGAAACTGTAGAACGGACTCGGTTTATATCACAATACCTACATTTAGAGTCGGTTATTCATTCAGCCTAATGAGAAACTGTAGAACGGACTCGGTTTATATCACAATACCTACATTTAGAGTCGGTTATTCATTCAGCCTAATGAGAAACTGTAGAACGGACTCGGTTTATATCACAATACCTACATTTAGAGCCGGTTATTCATTCAGTCTAATGAGAAACTGTAGAACGGACTCGGTTTATATCACAATACCTACATTTAGAGTCGGTTATTCATTCAGTCTAATGAGAAACTGTAGAACGGACTCGGTTTATATCACAATACCTACATTTAGAGCCGGTTATTCATTCAGCCTAATGAGAAACTGTAGAACGGACTCGGTTTATATCACAATACCTACATTTAGAGTCGGTTATTCATTCAGTCTAATGAGAAACTGTAGAACGGACTCGGTTTATATCACAATACCTACATTTAGAGCCGGTTATTCATTCAGTCTAATGAGAAACTGTAGAACGGACTCGGTTTATATCACAATACCTACATTTAGAGCCGGTTATTCATTCAGCCTAATGAGAAACTGTAGAACGGACTCGGTTTATATCACAATACCTACATTTAGAGTCGGTTATTCATTCAGCCTAATGAGAAACTGTAGAACGGACTCGGTTTATATCACAATACCTACATTTAGAGTCGGTTATTCATTCAGCCTAATGAGAAACTGTAGAACGGACTCGGTTTATATCACAATACCTACATTTAGAGTCGGTTATTCATTCAGCCTAATGAGAAACTGTAGAACGGACTCGGTTTATATCACAATACCTACATTTAGAGTCGGTTATTCATTCAGCCTAATGAGAAACTGTAGAACGGACTCGGTTTATAACACAATACCTACATTTAGAGTCGGTTATTCATTCAGCCTAATGAGAAACTGTAGAACGGACTCGGTTTATATCACAATACCTACATTTAGAGTCGGTTATTCATTCAGTCTAATGAGAAACTGTAGAACGGACTCGGTTTATATCACAATACCTACATTTAGAGTCGGTTATTCATTCAGTCTAATGAGAAACTGTAGAACGGACTCGGTTTATATCACAATACCTACATTTAGAGTCGGTTATTCATTCAGTCTAATGAGAAACTGTAGAACGGACTCGGTTTATATCACAATACCTACATTTAGAGTCGGTTATTCATTCAGCCTAATGAGAAACTGTAGAACGGACTCGGTTTATATCACAATACCTACATTTAGAGCCGGTTATTCATTCAGCCTAATGAGAAACTGTAGAACGGACTCGGTTTATATCACAATACCTACATTTAGAGTCGGTTATTCATTCAGCCTAATGAGAAACTGTAGAACGGACTCGGTTTATATCACAATACCTACATTTAGAGTCGGTTATTCATTCAGCCTAATGAGAAACTGTAGAACGGACTCGGTTTATATCACAATACCTACATTTAGAGCCGGTTATTCATTCAGTCTAATGAGAAACTGTAGAACGGACTCGGTTTATATCACAATACCTACATTTAGAGCCGGTTATTCATTCAGTCTAATGAGAAACTGTAGAACGGACTCGGTTTATATCACAATACCTACATTTAGAGCCGGTTATTCATTCAGTCTAATGAGAAACTGTAGAACGGACTCGGTTTATATCACAATACCTACATTTAGAGTCGGTTATTCATTCAGCCTAATGAGAAACTGTAGAACGGACTCGGTTTATATCACAATACCTACATTTAGAGTCGGTTATTCATTCAGCCTAATGAGAAACTGTAGAACGGACTCGGTTTATATCACAATACCTACATTTAGAGTCGGTTATTCATTCAGCGTAATGAGAAACTGTAGAACGGACTCGGTTTATATCACAATACCTACATTTAGAGTCGGTTATTCATTCAGCCTAATGAGAAACTGTAGAACGGACTCGGTTTATATCACAATACCTACATTTAGAGTCGGTTATTCATTCAGCCTAATGAGAAACTGTAGAACGGACTCGGTTTATATCACAATACCTACATTTAGAGTCGGTTATTCATTCAGTCTAATGAGAAACTGTAGAACGGACTCGGTTTATATCACAATACCTACATTTAGAGTCGGTTATTCATTCAGTCTAATGAGAAACTGTAGAACGGACTCGGTTTATATCACAATACCTACATTTAGAGTCGGTTATTCATTCAGTCTAATGAGAAACTGTAGAACGGACTCGGTTTATATCACAATACCTACATTTAGAGTCGGTTATTCATTCAGCCTAATGAGAAACTGTAGAACGGACTCGGTTTATATCACAATACCTACATTTAGAGCCGGTTATTCATTCAGCCTAATGAGAAACTGTAGAACGGACTCGGTTTATATCACAATACCTACATTTAGAGTCGGTTATTCATTCAGCCTAATGAGAAACTGTAGAACGGACTCGGTTTATATCACAATACCTACATTTAGAGTCGGTTATTCATTCAGCCTAATGAGAAACTGTAGAACGGACTCGGTTTATATCACAATACCTACATTTAGAGTCGGTTATTCATTCAGCCTAATGAGAAACTGTAGAACGGACTCGGTTTATATCACAATACCTACATTTAGAGCCGGTTATTCATTCAGTCTAATGAGAAACTGTAGAACGGACTCGGTTTATATCACAATACCTACATTTAGAGTCGGTTATTCATTCAGTCTAATGAGAAACTGTAGAACGGACTCGGTTTATATCACAATACCTACATTTAGAGTCGGTTATTCATTCAGCCTAATGAGAAACTGTAGAACGGACTCGGTTTATATCACAATACCTACATTTAGAGTCGGTTATTCATTCAGCCTAATGAGAAACTGTAGAACGGACTCGGTTTATATCACAATACCTACATTTAGAGCCGGTTATTCATTCAGCCTAATGAGAAACTGTAGAACGGACTCGGTTTATATCACAATACCTACATTTAGAGTCGGTTATTCATTCAGTCTAATGAGAAACTGTAGAACGGACTCGGTTTATATCACAATACCTACATTTAGAGCCGGTTATTCATTCAGCCTAATGAGAAACTGTAGAACGGACTCGGTTTATATCACAATACCTACATTTAGAGTCGGTTATTCATTCAGTCTAATGAGAAACTGTAGAACGGACTCGGTTTATATCACAATACCTACATTTAGAGCCGGTTATTCATTCAGTCTAATGAGAAACTGTAGAACGGACTCGGTTTATATCACAATACCTACATTTAGAGTCGGTTATTCATTCAGCCTAATGAGAAACTGTAGAACGGACTCGGTTTATATCACAATAGAGAGGCTGATTTTAGTGCAGGATGTGTATGCAGAGGATGATAATGAGGATGAAGGCTCTGGGTGGAGGATGGCTGGTGTAATCTGTGCTCCGTGCTGAAGCATCTGTCAGGTGGACTGATTTGCTGGGCAGTTTGAACACATTCATCAGGTTCTGCTGTCACTGGACACTGAATTGATGTCCCTCTTCTGTCACAGGAGGCATCATCTGGAGGCTAAAGCCTGTCCGTCTCTCCTGGCTCTGTTAGATCATCACCGCAACACACATCCGTTACCTCCTCAGGGTTTTCCTTGGAAATTCCTCTTACATCTCACTTTAACGGCTCATAGAATGGCTCCAGTGTTACATAATCCAGGCACCAGAGAGAAGAATGACGTGAACATTATTCAATTAGCCCAATTAGAGTCGTCTCCACAAAGAGGGCCATTAGGAACCAAGACCTGCTAATAAGTCTCTTGCGAGAATAAATATATTAATTCAAGTATATTAAAATTTTAAAAGCATGACTACTTGGCGCTGATCTTGTGGAATGAGTCATGAGCTTGTACCTGTTACTTCAGTTTAATTTGCATCCTGTAGAAGATTCCTGAGAAGAACAGATAGACGAGTGGAATAGTGCAGTACCTGAAGAAGCTGCAGCGTGATTGCACAGCTTGGGCATCTGCAAAGGTGTTAAGTGCCTGCTATGTTGGGTTGGTTGCTAAGGTGTTGCCATGATGTACAAGGTCTTTACTGAGGGTTTTTTATAGGGTTGCCAGGTCTTGTTTAAAATGAGGATCTATGGGAGGAACAAAGGAAGAAAAAACAACATATTAGCCACGTTTACACGCAGCCTAATAACCCGCTAATAATTAGAATAATTGCTCAATTGGAATAGAACACATTCGTGTACACACCTCAATTGGAGCCAGTCGGAATACAGTGTCTATCCGATTGATTGAGGTGGGTAATCCTGTAAATAATCCATTAAATAGAAGAATAATATCCATGTAAACGCCTGTATCTGATTACATTCCCAATCGGAAAGTTTAAGTCCGTTCTGCATGAGCGTCGCGTCACAGTGAGAGTTTATCCCGTTCAACACGGCGGAGCAGAAACTGGTCTGCAGAGGAGACGAAGTTCATGCTCTGATCTTTAAAAGACGGCGGTGGGACGGACGTCCAGCTTATGCGTCTCAGAGCACGACGTCTTCCTCTCGGCCTTCTTTAATAAGGACGTGTGAAGGACGTTTTCCTGAGTCTGACGTCATTTTAAAGCAGTTAAAAACACAATCACTGCTCACTGCTGCTCATCTCACTCTGACTGGACTCACCTGATGCTGGTTGTCATGGTAATGTCTATACTAAGTGGTTCTTGCGCATTATGCATGCGCATAATTTTGGATCTGATTACTTGCAGTGAGCATGTAAACAGAGATTATCCAGTGGAGTGAGAATAAATACCTCAGTCTGAATATATAATCTGAATGAATTCAATCAGATTGGCATAAATCTCTGCATGTAAATGGCACATAGAGGAGTGCGGGTCAGTTTGGCTGGAGTACAGTTTGAGGACCTTCCCTGAGTGAGTACATGCAGTTTGGTGGCTGTTGGGCGAGTTTGGAGAGGATCAAAAATGAATTAAAGTCTACAGGAGGAACGAGGGATGAAAACAATGACCTATAGAAATTGTGCTCAAGGGCCGTTAGTTCGGTCAAACCTAAGGATGGTGGATGGCCGTGCCGCTTCTACACCTCATTCGTTCAAAGAACATAATATAACAAAGATTGTATGAAAACTGTACGTTGGATCAAACGGCAATATACAAGCACAACATTCCTGATCAGACCCAACATTATGGAATTGTGTCAATATCTCAAACTACAGGATGAGTTAGTGGAAAAATTCTGGCTGGAAAAAGAACCAATAAGATGATTAAAAGCTATAGAGAAAATGTGGCTCCTAACAACCACCTGGAAGACCTGGTAGACCCCAAAAGTGAGGAGAAGATGAAGCTGCTTCAGATCTGAAAACATCCACAGGTGTTTCTGTCCATCCTTCCACTGTGAGAAGACCACTCAGCGCTGTGGGTCTGAAAGGACGTGTAGCTGATCGAGAAGAAGCTCACTGAGAAAAGGAGACGGACACACCAAACAAAGAAGCTGGACGATGGACTGACCGCCCCAGAGTCCAGACCTCAGAACCACTGAATGGGTTTGATCATCAACCAGCTTCTCAGACTGAGCTTTTGAGGCGTGTCTGCAGGTTCTTTGAGGAGCTGGAAGTGAGGCTCCTGAGAAGAACGGGAGCTGGAATGAAGGTGAAGAGGGACTGGAAATGAACTGTATCTCAAGTTTTCCTGGTCTAGCAGAACCCTGCGTTCCATACCGTGTAGCACTACGACTTGGTCTCTTTGATCTCTTTCAAGCCTTTTTTACAGCTAGTTTAGGAGTCGTCCCCTGAAATGATAAAGGGCGCCTTTAATGGGCCTGACAAGCGCTCAATTAGCGCAGGGTAGCACGTTTATGATGAACGCTTTAGCGTCCACAGCTTAGCAGCCACATTCGCTCAGTGACACGCGGTATTGGATTGACCCCGCAGGCCTGGCGGAGGGGATGACATCATTAGCGAGCGATCTAACACGACCTTTACGCCGCACGCACCGCGTTCCCGTCCAGGCTGCGGATCAGCAGGGCGTAATAGAAAACAGCTTCGGAAATTACGGCTCTTCTCTGCTCGCGCTGATGGAGCTGTCGGCCATGCTAATGAGCTCACTTCTGCCTTCTTCTGACTTTCTGCGCTCGAGGAGCAGGTGATACGTTTCTGTTTATTCAGCTGAAGTCCACCTTCAGCTTCAGTCGCTAGTATTGAAGTTACAGAGACTCTCTGACCTGAGAAAAGGACAAAAAGTGATGATTTGGTAAAAATCTCATTCCTGTAGTCCAGACAGACAGACATGTTTACAGATAGATACACAGATAGACAGGTTCAGTCAGATTTGAAGACAGACAGACATAAAGAAAGACAGAGAAGATTGAAGACAGACAGATGGATAGACAGACAGACATAAAGAAAGATAGATAGATAGAAAGAAAGACAGAGAAGTTTGAAGACTGACAGACAGACAGATGAATAAACAGACAGAAAGAAAGACAGACAAGTTTGCAGACAGACAGACAGACAGATAGATGGATAGACAGATAGATAGACAAGTTTGAAGGCAAAAAGACAGATGGATAGACAGACCGACAAAGAAAGACAGACAAGTTTGAAGACAGACAGACAAAGATAGACAGACAAGTTTGAAGACAGAAAGACAGACAGATGGATAGACATACATAAAGAAAGACAGACAGACAAATAGATAAATAAATAGCTAGATGGATAGATAAGTTTGAAGACAGACAGACAGACAGACACGTGGACCCGGCGTGGATTATAAGCCCGATTTCTGTCTGTACTTTAGAGTCCGTATTTAAAATGATTTTAATTTAATATTATTAATTATTAATGTCCCTGTCAGGCATGAACCTGTAATGAGTGTCAAACTCCCTGCACTGTGAGTGAGTGTGTGTTACATCACAGGACGGGGGAGTCGACACCCCCTCAGTATCAGTGAGGTCAGCGGGATACTGTTCTGTACTGAGTGGGTCACTTACACACCGTCCCCCAGCCCACGCCCTCGGTTTGCCAGATTATATACATATAGACCAGTACCTACACATCAGGGTACAACTGCTTGTATCTCCAATATGTAACTATACAACAGAAGGAAGAAGCATGCTTTAATTTTAATGTAAGTGTGGAACCAGACGTTAACGACCTGTAAAAGACTGATATTCAACTGAAATAATAATGTAATAAAAATTAAATTTTAATAATAAGCAGTAGAACCGAGAGGGAGTGCGTTACCGTGAAATATCCCGGCTGTGATCCGGTGTCCGTAGATCATCCCAGCCGTGATGTTATTGGTGATAACTCCCTCCTCGAGTGCTCTACTGCTTTAATACAGCAGTTAAATAAATACAGTAAGAAATGAATAAACTGGCCGTGAACGCGGCTTTAATATGTTTTAATGTTCAGCTCCTTCCTCCTAATTAGAGCTCCTTAACGAGCAGCTTGTTGCTACGTCAGAGTAACGAGCTCCGCCCACTTGCTGCTCAGCCGGCAGTTCGTTCTCCAGCTCCTTACACTAAATTCCCAAACTGTCGTCTCCACTGAGCAGCTTTTCAGTCGGCAGCTATGACAGAAGAACAGCTGAACAACCTGGAATCAGCCAGAAATGAACCCAACACCATTCGCCAGACGTGTCTGATCTTCAGAGTCGGACCAAATCAGACTGAGCCGTAAAACTGAGCCAATATCAGGTTCAGCTCAGTTTGGTCAGTTTGTCCAGATCAGTATTAATGTTGTTTTGTTCCAGCCGGTCTGTAAAGCTTCTTACAGCCTGTTTAGTTTGGCGAATGGTGTTGGGTTCATTTCTGGCTGATTCCAGGTTGTTCAGCTGTTCTTCTGTCACAGCTGCCGACTGAAAAGCTGCTCAGTGGAGACGACAGTTTGGGAATTTAGCGTCGTCTCGTCTTCAGAGTCGGACCAAATCGGCTGTCGGTCAGATGTGGTCTTAACAGCGTCCATTTTCTGTTTGTGGCAAAGTCAGAAGGAAAAACGTTCAGATGGCTCGAGCGTCTCCTACAGCTGTCAGAGTCGTTGCTTAGCAACAGCATCTCAGTGGAGTGATAGTGTTTGTGAATAAACCTGTGATGTTCTGGTGAAATAACAGCACCATTAGAACGTCTCTCAACCAATCAGCTCGCACGGCCGGAACTCACTGTTGTATAAATATTTATAACTACTACATGTATTTATATAAAATGTACTATTCATTTTATAAAGTGTAATATTCATATGTTTCAATTCTTATAGTATATATCATTTTTTTATTTGTTTGCATGATCTGAATACATTTAGCCATAACTTCTTTCATCTCTAATTTTATGTAATCTAATCAGGAATGGGAAAGAAAATCTTCGCTCGGATTGAATTATGAATATTGGGGTTTTAATAAGACGCACTTCACACAGTCAGGAGCGTTTTGGTGGTCCAGAACTGCAGAAATGCTTCTCCCTGTTTTTTCTACAGTCAAGGCATTTCAGCCCTGACACACACACACACATACACACACACACACACACACACTCTGTCATACACTCTCACACACACACTCACATACTCATGCGCACACACACACACACACACAAACACACACACACACACACTCCCTCACTCACTCTCTCACACACACACACACACACACAGTTTAGCAGCAGCAGGAGGGTGGCAGTAAATTCTATTACTTTTATGTCAACAGAAATGCTAATGCTAATTCATCAAACAGCTGCATTAGTAACAGCTGTACACTCACATCCTCAGCACTTTAACATCGGACTCACGACTCTGAACTAATGAAGGTCACTCAGCGGTCAGCGGTGCCGAGTTTGGCCCCAGCTGATGGACACAGCCGCGGTGTCCTTGAGTTGAGCACTTAACCCTCAGCAGGGACAGAGGACCGACGGCAAAAGACACAAAAACAAGAACTGCTGTCCTGGACCGCGTTTCCCAAAAGCATCTTCACTCTTAAAAAGGATGGTTCTTCAAGGGTTCAAGGGTAAAGACAGTGGTTCTGTTTTAGAACCATTAACACTCCAGAACCATTAGAACCATTAACACTCAGCCATTCCGAGCTTTAATGATTAAGCCTAACAACGTCAGAACACTTTCTGGAGCTATTTACAAACATTTTCAAGAAGCTTCTGCATAGAACCATCTACAACACGTGCTCCATCAATCTGAAGAACCATTTTAGTCTGTTCTGCTCAGCATCCCAACTTTTTTGGAAATGGGGTTGTAATAATAATTATATAAATAATATAATCGGGCTGCTGTTACATATTCAAGACTATCTTTTACCATCTGTCAGCTTAGTTTTGGTGCCCAAGCTCATCTATGTGTTATAATGTTCCTTAGAAAATATACAACCCCAGTTCCAAAAAAGTTGGGACGCTGTGTAAAATATAAATAAATGTAAATATAAACAGAATGCAGTGATTTGTGAATCTCATGGATCCGTATTTTATTCACAATAGAACATAGAGCACATATCAGATGTTGGAAGTGGGACATTTTTCCATTTCATGAAAAACATTAACTCGTTTAGAGCTTAACGGCAGCAGCGCATCTCAAAAAGTTGGACAGGGTCGTGTCCACCGTTGTGTGGCATCCCCTCTTCTTTACCAGCAGCCTGTAAACGTCTGGGAAGCGAGGAGACCAGTTGCTAGAGGATTCTACCTGCTCAGCAGTCCTGGGTCTTCTTTGGGTCTCCTTTGCCTGATTTTTGTTTCATGATGCGGCAAATGTTTTCTGTTGGTGAAAGGTCTGGACTGCAGGCAGGTCGGTTCAGCACCCGGACTCTTCCGGATGTAGTATGTGGTTTATTGTCTTGCTGAAATATGCAAGGCCTTCCCTGGATAGGAGCATATGTTGTTTCCATTGACTGAGCCTTTCCAGACGTGTAAGCTGCCTTCGCCATAAGCACTAATGCAACCCTGGACCATCAGAGATGCAGGCTTTTGAACTATGTGCTGATAACAAGCTGGATGGTCCGTCTCCTGTTGAGTCTGAAGGATACAGCATCCATGGTTTCCTAAAAGAATTGCAAATTTTGATTCATCTGTCCACAGAACAGTTTTCCACTTTGCCTCAGTCCATTTTAAATGAGCTCTGGCCCAGAGAAGGTGGCAGCGTTTCTGGGTCCTGTTTATATATGGCTTCTTCTTTGCATGATGCAGCTTCAAGCCTGAACTTGTGGATGGTACGGCGATCTGTGTTCAAAGACAGTGATTTCTGGAAGTGTTTCTGAGCCCATGCAGAGATTTCCAATACAGGATCAGTCCTGTTTTCAATGCAGTGCTGCCTGAGGGCCCAAAAATCACGAGCATCCAATGTTGACCGTTGGCCTCTCTGAATCTGTTGATGATATTATGTACTGTAGATGATGGGATATCCAAAGTCTGTTCCACAAATCTTAGAGTTTTTCACAGTTTGGTGAACCTCTTCCCATCTTCCCAGAGACTCTGCCTCTCTAAACTGCTCTTTTTATACCCGGTCATGTGATTTAGTTGCTCCTCAAGCTGTTTTTTTTATTATTATTATTATTATTATTAGAACCACTTTTCCAGCCTTTTGTTGCCCCGCCCAACTTTTTTGAGATGCGTTGCTGCCGTCAAGATCTAAACGAGTTAATGTTTTTCATGAAATGGTAAAATGTCTCACTTCCAACATCTGATGTGTGCTCTATGTTCTATTGTGATTATAATATGGTTCTATGAGATTCACAAATCATCACATTCTGTTTTTATTTACATTTATTTACATTTTTTTGGAACTGGGGTTGTATTTCTATCCATGGCAAGTTTGCAAGAGTGTAAAGTTTTCCTTCCTGATGCCCAACTTTAGTCCACGGTCACTCTGGTACAGGGAAGTAAATATGCAACCTCATTCATATTTCAGTCGGCTTTGCGTTCTTAAGAAGGTCTAAAAATAATAAACGGAAACAAATCTCACATTGTGTATGTATCGGTCTTCAGGACAGAGAGAGAGTTGAGAGGGAGCATCATCCGCTTCTCTTTTCAGTCCTTATTTCATTATAAACCGATTCACAAACAAAAGCTGAGCTTTATGCTGGTAATAACAGCCCCTGATGAGGTTTGTAATTACGTTCCGCTGCTGATTGTGTCCGAAAGCGAGAGCGAGTTTGTCTCGTCGTGGTAATCAGTGTGTGCTGCTCTGAGATGAATGGCCTGTATTGAAGTTCATGGCTGATTGTCATTATTCTGATCTGCGGCCGAGAGGTGAGCCGAATGCCGATTAATGGAGTTGATCTGATGTGCAGAGGCCGTAGGAGCCGCCAGGAGCCAATGAAAAATGCATCGAGTTCTCCATGTTCCTCCAACATCTACTCATTGGGATTCCACTCCAACCTCATCCGGCCAACTAGGAGGAATATCAATTATGCTTACAGTCTGGGTGGCGGAGACGGAACCTGACTGTTCTGCTGCGGTACTTCATGCGGCGCTCCATACGGTCCCGACCAAACATCTGGATACACCTTCTCATGATGGGACCAGGTCTAGAAATGGGATTGGTGAAAATGTGAGGAACCTCATAAAGCCTCAGGAAAACCTTCGCATCATTTAAAGACTATTTACCAGCTGAAGTGGAGAAGCTCTTTTAATTTTTTAAAGCTTCTAATCTGTGGAACTCATCACCTCTTACAACTGCAGTATTCAAGTTCAGTACAGTTTTTAAGGACCATTTGAAAATATGAAGTTTTTACTTAAAATTCTTCTGAATATTTTTATTTATTTGAACATTTTACTTTTCCCCATTTTGTTCTTTTTCAGTTGACGTCTGACGGGAAGACAGACGTTTGAAGTGTGTAAGACTTTCAAGTGACATTCTTTAGACTTTTATACTGCAGTTTTACAGTGAATCACAGTGTAAGTGCTTTAATTCAAGCCTGTGATCTTAATGTTGGAGCTGTTTGGCATGTTTGCTATCTTTTAGCCTGTTAGTGAGCCGACCAGCCTGGTTCTAGTTAAGAACATAAGTTGTCAGCCACTCGGATTAAGCAAAAAACGGGTTCTTACCTCATCCTTACACTCGGTGCTCCATGCAATCAGCATTAGAGTCAAAGGTTATTCATTAACAGCACAAGCGTTTTTTGTGCCATCATGCAGTGTTGAATGCAGTCAAATCCTGAGTGTTATGGTGAAGCTCACTTGGTTAACACTTGTTCTCATTTTGTCGTTGCAGGAGAACCCGTACATGTGCAACAACGAATGTGACGCTGCCACGGAGGAGCTCGCCCACCCGCCTGAGCTGATGTTCGATTTCGAGGGTCGAAACCCCACAACCTTCTGGCAGTCGACCTCGTGGAAGAAATACCCGAAGCCCCTGCAGGTCAACATCACCCTGTCCTGGAACAAATCCATCGAGCTGACGGACGACATCGTCATAACATTCGAATCGGGCCGTCCCGAGCAGATGGTTCTGGAGAAGTCTCTGGATTTCGGTAGGACGTGGCAGCCGTACCAGTTCTACGCCACGGACTGCCTGGACGCCTTCACCATGGAGCCAAAGGCGGTGCACGAACTGACACAGCGCACCCTGCTGGACATCATCTGCACCGAGGACTACTCCCGAGGGTACGTGTGGAAATACGACAAAACTGTTCGCTTCGAGATTAAGGACCGCTTCGCCCTCTTCGCCGGACCACGGCTGCACAACATGGCCTCTTTGTACGGCCAACTGGACACCACCAAGAACCTGAGGGACTTCTTCACCCTCACTGACCTGCGGATCCGGCTCCTACGGCCTGCTACGGGCGCCACCATGGTGGACGAGAACAACCTGTCCAGATACTTCTACGCCATCTCGGACATCAAAGTGCAGGGCAGGTAAACATGTTTGGTGCTTTAACTCATTGCCTTCAATTCACCGAATTCACGTGGCAAGGCTTGCTTAATACCTACACTCTTAAAGATTCTTCAAGGGTTTTTTAGTAAAGTTAGTGGTTCTATATAGAACCATGAACATCGAAAGAACCCTTTGAATGATTAAAGGGTTGTTTGCGTCTTTGATGGGTTCTTCAGATTGATGGAGAGTGTGCTCTATAAGGTTTGGTATAGAACCTTTTGTAAAAGAGTTCTTTATTGCACCTTCTATTGTTATGATGTCAAGCCTGGAACAATAGAAGGACCCTTGCTGGTGCTAAAAGGTTCCATATCGAACCATATAAAACATACTCTCTGGATTCAGTACAGAACTGTTTTTTTTTCTGAAGAACCTTCTGTTTAACTGTGCATAGCACCAAATATATGCATATTTACACACACACACACACACACACACACACACATATATATATATATGTATATACACTCACCGGCCACTTTATTAGGTGTTCAGCTGCTTGTTAACACAAATAGCTAATCAGCCAATCACACGGCCGCAGCTCACTGCATTCAGGCATGTAGAGGTGGTCAAGACGACTTGCTGAAGTGCAGACCGAGCATCAGAACGGGGAAGAAAGGGGATTTAAGGGGCTTTGAACGTGGCGTGGTTGTTGGTGCCAGACGGGCTGGTCTGAGTATTTCAGAAACTGCTGATCTGCTGGGATTTTCACGCACAACCATCTCTAGGGTTTACAGAGAACGGTCAGAAAAAGAGGAAATATCCAGTGAGCGGTCAGTTGTGTGGACGAAAATGCCTTGTTGATGTGAGAGGTCAGAGGAGAATGGGCAGACTGGTTCCAGATGATAGAAAGGCAGCAGGAACTCAAATAACCAACCAGAATCTCTGAGGAACGTTTCCAACACCTTGTTGAAAGTCTGACATGAAGAATTAAAGCAGTTCTGAAGGCAAAAGGGGGTCCAGCCTTTTACTAACAAGGGGTACCTAATAAAGTGGCCAGGGAGTATATATATATATATATATATATATATATATATATATATATATATATATATATATATATGAAAAAGGCTTGATCTTTAACCATAATTGTCCAGTAATAAGAATAGGAAATAATAGTCACATCTTTGTGCTCAGTTTTTACCTAAACACTGACATAAATAATACTTTAAACAACCACCCAAAACATTCACAACAAAGCTTCCCAGTGCAGAAGAAGCTCATACACTACATTAGAACAGCTCTAACAGCCAGTCTCTACGCAGTCATATCAGCTTATCTACACCGCGAAACATTATCTCTTAGCAAGTGAACACACCTTGCGCTTAGTCAGTATAACTAGTAGTTCTCATTAGAAGAATACAGTAAGACTGTTTAGATTGTTTTAATTCATTTTCTTTCGTTAAAGCATCTTGTAATAAATTGCACTTCAATAAAATTACCTTAAAACAAGTCAGTTATATTGAATAATCTTAGCTCTCTTACAACAAGAAATGCTCAATATATGGACTAGATTTAGATGATTTCTCTTGGTATGGTGTATATATAGTCTGGATAAAGCCAAGATCTTTTGTTAAAATCACATTTTATGCATTTCAGCTGTTGTAATTTTGCCATTATTTAAGCTCTGGCCAGTAGGGGGAGCAGTGCAATCCCAGCTGCCCAACTTTTACTGGCTCAGTAAAAGTCACTCAGGTGGTCAAATCTGCCCTCGATCCTGAACAAGGCCCAATGCTCCTTCGGTTCCTTACTGGTTCTAACCCAGAATCTCAGCTCAAACAGTAACTGGCAGTCTGTGTGCAGAAAGGATGCATTCGCTCTCCAATTAGTCTGCCTCCTGCAGTGCTTCAAAGGCAAACCACGGCTTAAAATATCACCGCGAGTCGGATGATGGCACAATGGAAATGAAAACACACCAGCTGTTCCCTAAATTGGGCCGGAGTGGCTCGTAAGCGGCTGGTTTATGTGAGGATAACGTAGTTCATGATGACGCGTCAGATCGGTCCTGGGTGAGTCTAAATGGGGGGCTCCAAATTAGGATGCAGAGGACTGCGGTGGTAGATTAGAGCAATTAGAGTGGCGGCTAATTGGAAAGAGACTAATCTACTAATTAAGACCATTTACCGCTGATTAAATAATAACCACCGGGGACCCGTCGCCCTGCCAGAGAGAAAATCCTGGGCGACATCAATATGACTGCGCATCTTTAATGAACGGCTTGTGTGTTTAATGTAAATGGAGCTGCGTTTATATCAGAGCATCTCTGAAATGTAAATGCTAAGCTAAACTCCTCCCGGCTCTGCTGAAAGCGTGCTTTTCTAGCCCGACTGCTGGCTCACCGCTGGGCAGCCTGCGGGATTATGACGAATCTAAAATGCACTTTGGGCTGGAGAGATTATATAAGTACGTAAGTCACATTTACGCCTTTATAGACTCTGAAGAGCTTTGACTGACACAGAAACCGTTAGCCTGCTGGGCTTAAATTGGGCCTATAAATTTCATGCTGGCTTTAGCGAAACCGTTCAGCTGTGCGGCCACTTCGGACTGGAAACCGTCACCGCTCTTTGAACTTAAAGAAATGCGTGAGTGTGAGATGCCGTAGGCAGATGTGGTGAAAAGTGAAACCCAGCACAGACGTAGTCTGGAGTTTTACACAGAGGCGTAGATCTCGGAGTCGAGGCAAGACGATGACTATCCAATGTGTGCATCAGTTCTGCGTGAATAAAATGAAAAAGGATATGAATGAGAAGTGATATGCTTTATTACTGTCCAACTGTTTCAGAGCCAAAAAGGGTTTAGGGTTAAACCCTGCCACTTCCCTCCCCGACCCCCTTCGGACCACCACACACACCAGTATACACATTATTCAGTATTGAAAATTGTTCACTAAGGTCTACAGAGGAGGTTTCTGACTTTGGTCAGGGTGAAAAATGCCCAGATGTGGTTTTACACACCTGTGTACAGCCCTATGACTTGGCCTTAAAACGAACAGCTGTTTTACCTTCTACTCATGAATAATCTGATAAGCTCTGCTCTGATTGGCTGGTTTACATCGAGTCACTAACATCAGCAACACTCGCTACTCGCTTTCAGTCTTGACAACAACAGCACAGTAAATCAAAGCTGCTCTCCCTGCGAGGCTCTCGGTATAAGACCTGCTTCATCAGTCAGACGGTGATCAGATCCCTCAGCAGGGCTGCTTACAGCCTGACGGGGTTGTGGTGCTAATAAAGGTGGAGCTGTGTCTCCGTCTCTTCAGGGTCGGACGCTCAGCGGAGCTGCTCGATGCTGTGAAATGAACAGAGAAGCTAACAGCTCTGAGCTAAAGCTGCCGGGATCCTGTTAGAGATGCCGGAGCTGAAGTTCCCTGTTTCGCCAGCTTGGTTTGGGACTTCTCAGTTCCACCTTAAATGGTGCTACAGTTACATTCTGGCGCCTATACAAGCTGTCGGGCGGAACGGAACGTTGGGTTGAGAAGCTGCGAATGAGAACCCAACTTCAGCCTGGATTAACGCTGGCTGAAGCTTTAATCCGGTTCGGTTCTTGTGAAGGGAATGAAAAGAGCCGACGTTCCTAGTGTCTATTTTAATTCACACTTTTCCTGTTTACCGTCTATTTAATGTTATCATTACACCACAGGGTCTGAGAGTAAAGCTGACTTGACTTGACTCAGCTCAAACTTCTTAACGGAGTCAAAAATTCTCCCATCTATTGTTTCTAAATCTGTTTCTCAGGTGAACAAAACTGAATTTCTTTGCTCAGTTTCTCCCCTAGCTGGCGCTGCTTCTACCACACAGCCCCATCTGGCATATTTTCCTCTTAGGCTTCTGGTTAAGGACAGCTGTGGCATTGCTGGGATTCAAACTCACACCCTCCTGCTGTTGGGATGGATTGTTATACAGCTGCACCACATGAGACGACGCCCTGCTTTGAAGTTAAAACAACAAATACTTTCTGCAGTGTATTAAATGTCTCTAGACATAAAATCGGGGTTGCTTGTGTTCCTGAGTGTGCAGAGGACTAAAGGCCTCAATCAAGAAAATGAATAACCGCAGACGCTGGGCGAAGTCCGTGGGCGAAAGCACTACGCGACATAGCCTGTGATTGGTCAGTAAGAAAGAGGCGGGCCATAAAACAAAGCTGGATCACTTTGAGGAACTTGGTTTTGGAAGAAGTCCAATGAGCGCTTTAGCAGAGCTCCAAAACATACAGGTTGTCTTATATTTGGGTTCACCAGAGGACGAGGCTGAGCTTGGCTTCCTATTTGCCAGCTTCTTTTCCCGTTCCACCTTAAATGGTGGCGGTATTCTCGTACGTCTCGTACTAAGAACTGTGATGGAGTCGTTTTCCAGTAGTAATTGAGCTTATCATAAAACGCCATCGCGTGACGTGGAGCATCCGCGACAAGCAACACCAAACCACGGGCGCTTTCGGCTTCGCGCCACCCTCGAGAATTTCGCCTCGCTGAGGCCTTAAGCCGTCGCCCCAACAGGAGGTTGCGAGTTTGAGCCCCAGCAGTGCCATATCCACCCATAAGTGGCATCTAAGAGAAGAAATGCCCACTAGGATTGTGTGATGGACAGAGTCCTGGCTAGTGGAGAAATTGAGTATAAAAACAAAAGTACTTTATTTCTTTTTCTCAGGTGCAGGATAAAAAAATTAAGAGACTCAAATAAGAGGCTTGAGTTGTGTGAGTTGTGTTCTCAAGTTGTCGACTCAAGAGAAGCCATGTGATCAGGTACTATATCAGTTTGAGTTGAGCTCCCATTTTTAACAGTGTATTGATCATCTGCTCATAATTAATTAATCCCACCAACGGGGAAACTTCACCTCCGCATTTATCCCATCCGTGCAGTGAAACACCACACACACACACTAGGGGGCAGTGAGTACACTTGCCCGGAGCGGTGGGCAGCCCTATCCACAGCGCCCGGGGAGCAGTTGGGGGTTAGGTGTCTTGCTCAAGGACACCTCAGTCATGTGCTGTCGGCTCTGGGGATTGAACCGGCGACCTTCCGGTCACAGGGCTGGTTCCCTGACCTCCAGCCCACGACTGCCCCCAAGTAGTGAAGTCATCACACACTCTAAACGGCAGTTTGCTCGGAAAGTGCTGGGTTACTTGGCGTGGAACGTGCATATCTGGATGCGTTTTTTCCCGCGTATAATGCGTATATGTGCTCTGGGCGGTGGGCCGGGCGAGTGGCTGTGTTCGCTGCCAGGCTGAGTTATGAGTCTGTCTGTAATGACAGTGAATAATACATTGGACCTGTGGCTCCGGAGCCCATTCTGAAATGCTAATCCGAGCAAAGCGGAGCTAAGTGGCTGCTGTTTGTGTTTAATGAAGGCGTGTGGGGCGGGCGAGGCTTTGATGTGTGGAGAGGCTGGGGAGGAATAGAGGGAGGAATAGAGGGAGGGGTAGAGAGACAATCTCCTCCCACAACCATCCGCTTCTGAAGCACGATTAGCGCGCTGTCTGATACGCTTTAAACCACAAACACGCGCCACTTCACACTTTCACACCTCCCCTCGGAACGTTTTACGCTCCTGTTGTGTTCAGAGTTCATTTTCCTACTTCAAACATTTAAAGCTTTAAACTTCAGGCCTACAGTTCAGTTATTAATGCCGTCCTTCATGAACTATTCAAGAACCATTATGAATGATTTAGTGCGTGCGATCAATTATTCTAGGGTAACATATTGTACCATAATCATTATTGTGATATTAGCCTTTGCAGTAATGATATCGCAGAAATACTTTCTTAACTTGTATCTCATGCAACCAAGTAAGATATGCATGTGTTCCTTAGAAATCCATTTAATGGGTGGAACCATTTGGAACCAGGTAAGGGATCCATGTGTAAAGAACGTCTGAGTTTAAAGGATCTCTTCAGAATTCTCTGATCATAGCTCATATGGTATAAGATGCTGAATGTTTTATATATATATATCTCATATCTCATGTTTTGTTATTTTTCAGTGTTGCCCTCCACATGTATGTAAATTTCGTGATGAATGGAAGCGGCCCAAAAATGTCTGGTTCCATTGACTTACATTAACGGTATTGTGTGTTATATATTTTATTTTATAATATATATTTTATATATTTATTTATTTTATTCTTTTTATTTTGTTTTTGATTTTTATCTCTTCTTCCTCTGTTGTCTTTACTTTGTATTTTAAAGAACCTTTAGCTGCACTTTAAGTCTATGAAAGGTTCTATCTTTACATATATGTACATTATAGCGCCCTAAAGGGTTCCGCTACTGTTACAAGGCATGGAACCTGTACTTGGTGGTCTATCGAACCCTCTTCTGCTCATCCGTATCAGCGAGTGATCCACTTTTCTCTCAGTTCCATGGTATTCATTAATATTTCATTGTGAGCTCCTTCTTAGTGTTGAGTCTGATTCTGCTGTGGTGCTCAGCGATAATCTGCATAAACAAAGACAGTTTAGGAAGCTACAAGTTCCTACATGTCACTGTGGTTCAGCCTATAGTCCTTTGAATATGCTAATGATAAACATTTCCGGGCTTTGCTGGTTTTCATGCTCATCTCTGAGTAACGGAATGAGAATGATTCATGCATCAGAGACCCACTGCGGACCCTTCAGCTCAGACGTTATCGAACATTGCAGTTAATCAACTCTGAGGTTCGTCTCATCATGTTCACTTCAAGAAGAAGCAGCATATTTTTACAGGTCCTTCAGTGCCTTTGCTTTTCAGTGGAGTTAACAGAGCAAAGGCCGACTAACTGACCACCTGTGTTGACCCCGTAAAATGGCCAGGGCCCACCGGCGGTTTTATTACACACTTCTATAATCTAAGAAAAGCTCGGCCAGTTTGCACTGAAGTCCCTGTAGTACCTGAATAATAAGCCTTTTTATGTAATAAGCCTGGGATTTTAAAGGGTTAAGTAAATATGGCGCTGAGGTTCACAAACACACAGAAAACACCTCATAAATCTCCAAAAACAAAAATAAAAGTCTTGTACATATAGTACCACAGAGGAGCAGAACAGCTGCTATTGGGTGCTGACAAAGCCATTTAATGGATGGAACCATTTGGAACCAGGTAAGGTAACCATGTGTAAAGAACCTTTATTAGAGTTTAAATTATCTCTTCGTTATTATCTGATCGATTAAGAAGCCAATTTCAGTCTCATAGCTCATACGCTACGAGATGCTGAATGTTCTAATGTTCCACTGCGTTTCTAGGAGGTTTTGGACCTCAGCATAATTCACAGTAGATACTGAATAATTCACAGTAGATACTGAATAATTCACAGTAAATACTGAATAATTCACAGTAGATACTGAATAATTCACAGTAGATACTGAATAATTCACAGTAGATACTGAATAATTCATAGTAGATGCTGAATAATTCACAGTAGATACTGAATAATTCACAGTAGATACTGAATAATTCACAGTAGATACTGAATAACTCACAGTAGATACTGAATAATTCACAGTAGATACTGAATAATTCACAGTAAATACTGAATAATTCACAGTAGATACTGAATAATTCATAGTAGATGCTGAATAATTCACAGTAGATACTGAATAATTCACAGTAGATACTGAATAATTCACAGTAAATACTGAATAATTCACAGTAGATACTGAATAACTCACAGTAGATACTGAATAATTCACAGTAGATACTGAATAATTCACAGTAGATACTGAATAACTCACAGTAAATACTGAATAATTCACAGTAGATACTGAATAATTCATAGTAGATGCTGAATAATTCACAGTAGATACTGAATAATTCACAGTAGATACTGAATAATTCACAGTAAATACTGAATAACTCACAGTAAATACTGAATAACTCACAGTAGATACTGAATAATTCACAGTAAATACTGAATAACTCACAGTAAATACTGAATAACTCACAGTAGATACTGAATAATTCACAGTAGATACTGAATAATTCACAGTAAATACTGAATAATTCACAGTAGATACTGAATAATTCACAGTAGATACTGAATAACTCACAGTAGATACTGAATAATTCACAGTAAATACTGAATAATTCACAGTAAATACTTAATAACTCACAGTAAAGACTGAATATTTCACAGTAAATACTGAATAATTCACAGTAAATACTGAATAACTCACAGTAAATACTGAATAACTCACAGTAGATACTGAATAACTCACAGTAAATACTGAATAATTCACAGTAGATACTGAATAAGTCACAGTAAATACTGAATAACTCACAGTAAATACTGAATAACTCACAGTAGATACTGAATAATTCACAGTAAATACTGAATAACTCACAGTAAATACTGAATAACTCACAGTAGATACTGAATAACTCACAGTAAATACTGAATAATTCACAGTAGATACTGAATAAGTCACAGTAAATACTGAATAACTCACAGTAAATACTTAATAATTCACAGTAAATACTGAATAACTCACAGTAAATACTGAATAACTCATAGTAAATACTGAATAATTCACAGTAAATACTGAATAATTCACAGTAGTTACTGAATAATTCACAGTAGATACTGAATAATTCACAGTAAATACTGAATAATTCACAGTAGATACTGAATAATTCACAGTAGATACTGAATAATTCACAGTAAATACTGAATAATTCACAGTAGATACTGAATAATTCATAGTAGATACTGAATAATTCACAGTAGATACTGAATAATTCATAGTAAATACTGAATAATTCACAGTAGATACTGAATAATTCACAGTAGATACTGAATAATTCATAGTAGATACTGAATAACTCACAGTAGATACTGAATAATTCATAGTAGATACTGAATAATTCATAGTAGATACTGAGTAATTCACAGTAGATACTGAATAATTCATAGTAGATACTGAATAATTCATAGTAAATACTGAATAATTCATAGTAGATACTGAATAATTCATAGTAGATGCTGAGTAATTCACAGTAGATACTGAATAATTCATAGTAGATACTGAATAATTCATAGTAAATACTGAATAATTCATAGTAGATACTGAATAATTCATAGTAGATGCTGAGTAATTCACAGTAGATACTGAATAATTCATAGTAGATACTGAGTAATTCATAGTAAATACTGAATAATTAATAGTAGACTTTTTGAAAATATGTGCACCAAATGAGTTCAAGCTTGAGATCATAACAATAGCAGAACCCTTTTTGGTGCTACATGGAACCATTTTCAAAAAGGGTTCTACATAAAACCATCTACTGACACATTCTCCTTCATTCTCCTTCAATCAAAATAACCATTTTATGCAAGGACTATTTAATCTTGGTTCTAACAAGAACCCTTGAAGAACCGTTTTAGGTGGAATCTGTTTTAAGAGTGCATTGTTTATTATTTAAGCCGTATTTATTCGTTTTTGGTTTAAACTCTGGAGATGTGCAGATCCTCCAATCAAGCTGATCGTAAAGTGTCCACACACACCGGTCAGGCGTTACATCCTGACCACCTCCTCGTTTCTAAGCTCACTGTCCACTTTATCAGCTCCACTGACCGTATAGCTGCACTCTGTAGTTCTACAGTTACAGACACTGCTGTGTCTGATCCACTCAGACCAGCGCAACACACACTAACACACCACCACCACGTCAGTGTTACTGCAGTGCTGAGAATGACCCACCACCCAAACAGTACCTGCTCTGTGAGGGTCCATGGGGGTCCTGACCACTGAAGAACAGGGTAACAGAGTATCAGAGGAACAGATGGACTACAGTCTGTAACTGTGGATTGCTGTCTTCTTTTTTGTGGTCACTGTGGTCTGTTTTGCTTGCTCTTCCAGCTGCAGCAACGGTGACGATACGAGCTCAGAGTTACGGCTCGTATCGCTGCGTCCTTGTTGACGCCGAATGCTACGAATAATCGGTTATAACAGTCCAGGACTGATAGACGCAGCTGAATTATCACCTTCACTCCCAGGAATCCAGAGCTGAAGGACGTCATGCTTGGTACAGGAATTTGCTGGGTTGTAGTTTCAGCTCTGATGTCTCGGTTTTTATGCTGATCAGTTTCACGAGTCAGATGTTTAATTAGGCGTAATTAGAGGTTTTGCTGGGGTTGTAAATAATAAACGAGAGGCTGGGAAATGAAAACATCAACATAAACACTCCCCGGAGGGACAGCGATAAACATGAATGCCAACACGTTCAGCCTCCCTAAAAATTATGCTGCATTATTCATTTCGCCAGTTACATTAGCGCTAACCTTCTTTGAGCCAATTCGGTTGCATTTAATGAAAATAACTTCAAAGAGCGCCGTGACGGGAGAGCGCTGAGGACACGGCAGCGCCGGAGCCAGGAACTTACGCACACTTCACATTCCCTTACTTAGCAGAGCCCAGAGAGAGTGGCCACTTTATCAGAAACCCCCCTCATTATCCACATGGAAGACACAATATTTGTCCGCATATTTTCTCGTATTAAATGTGTTAAACACAGATATAGTCTCACTGTCGGAGCAAAACATTTACATTGCATGAAGGTTTCGTGACGAATGAGCAGAAACAGTTCAACAACAGAAACAGTCCAAAATTATTTGGAATGTAAAAAATAATAATAATGTGGAACATTTATATTCTAAAACTAATTGGCTCTCTTTTATATGGCGTCTCTTTCCACAGTGAAACACTCCTTATAGCTTCAGCTGAATGGCTGGGGCTAAACTGCTGTACCTGAATGGGTGGTGCTAAACTGCTGTAGGCTGAATGGGTGGAGCTAAACTGCTGTAGCCTTGAATGGGTGGAGCTAAACTGCTGTAGACTGAATGGGTGGAGCTAAACTGCTGTAGCCTTGAATGGGTGGAGCTAAACTGCTGTAGCTGAATATGTGGGGCTAAACTGCTGTAGGCTGAATGGGTGGAGCTAAACTGCTGTAGGCTGAATGGGTGGAGCTAAACTGCTGTAGCCTTGAATGGGTGGAGCTAAACTGCTATAGGCTGAATGGGTGGAGCTAAACTGCTGTAGCCTTGAATGGGTGGAGCTAAACTGCTGTAGCCTGAATGGGTGGAGCTAAACTGCTGTAGCCTGATCAGACAACACATGTGTTGGTTTTTGTGACATCACAAAAACGGTAAATGCAAAATGGGCTGTTATGTTTCCTGTGTGTACTGTGAAATCTGGGTTACTTTAACAATGTTTATATACCACATCAAACACTTTAATAATAATAATTTAAAAAAGGTTGTTTTTGTCAACATACAGTCACATGCAAAAGTTTGTGCACCCTAGTGAAATTCCATGTATTTGTTGATTTTCTGAGTAAAAAATAAGTTACAGACACGTTTCTGCACGTTTTAATGCAAAGTTACTGTTTATTCATAGATTTTAACACACTGGGGGGACACATAAGCACAAATTGTGGCTTTTACCCAAGTTATAGCTCATTTTATATGTATAGGTTTCATTTTTTAATGTCAGAAATAAGAAAATAAGTGAAGAGTTTTGCTTTAAAATGAGCAGCAAATGTCCACAGTTCAGTGTCACACAAAGCACGTCGCTTGACTGGGGGTGACATACGAATGTATGGATGCATTAAAACGAAAACATACACAAAATCTCGAGCACCCATAGACGATCACTCGCCATAAGCACCCTCCTCTATATCTAACTGAGTCGGTGCCTGATGGAGGCCAGGCTTTCATTAGCTTAGCGCACATGCAGATCAGTGTGGGAGCTCCATAATAAGCTCTGTCATTTGAAACAAATTGCAGGCGTAGCTTCCAGCAAAGCCAACCAGGGCGCCTCAATTCAAATCGGATTTGGGCCGCGGCGGAATAATAGGAGCGGGGGAATTACACTGTGATGAATTCCTAATATTTCCCCGGAAATTTGAAGAGCGCCACTGGGGTTGACTACATTTCGAGGTGAGACACAAACAATTTGCCCGAGATGTATTACATTCCACCCGGACGAGTGCGAAAATTGGCCGCCGCGCGGGTCTAATAGGACGCCTCATTTCAATACCGTCACCAAGCGGGAGGAGACGGCCGCGGCTCCGGAGGGTCACCGAGCGTTCCCGAGGCAAAGAGCATGTCAAAAGACTATTGTAACACTCTCCGGATTCAATAGCACCTCAGCACCAGGCATCTGTGCTCCAATGCAGATGAAGAATGAGGGATTTCCACCTGAGCGGCCCTCGGAATAACTCGGTACTCGGCTCGGAGCGAGCGCTTCGCTGCTGAAGGCCTCTGGCAGAGCACAGAGCACAGCTGGGGCCAACCTACCAGATGAACCATACCTGCTGATCCATTCCTGTATTTTAATATCCGATTTTTTTATAAATCTGATTTTTAAAGGAGTAGTTTGGCTAAAAATCAGCCTCACGCATTTTTATCATACCCCTCATTCCGAGTATAGTCGAACAGCCAAGACTCTCTGAAGTTTGGTTCTGTAAGCTGGGCCTAATCTCCACCATTCAGAGCCCGGTTTAACCCAGATCTTCCTCTTCAGGCACATTTTCAGTTTTATGCAATTGACCAGGTTGGGAGCTCAGTTGGAAGCAATGGCCTGTCTGTCTGTCTCTCAGTCTTTCTGTCTGTCTCTCTCTCTGTTTTTACTCCCTGTATGAGCTTTATTGCGATGACTGTTCTGAGTACAGTGTTAAAGTTCAGCTCAAAGTGGAACTAAAATCAAATCGCTGTCTGAACAGAACCTCTTTACTTTTAATGGAGGTCAATGGAACCAGACGTTTTTCAAACCCGTGTTTGAAAAATCTGTTTGGTCCATTCTGTCCACTCTATTAGACACTCCTACCTCGTCGGTCCACCTTGTAGATGTAAAGTCAGAGACGACAGCTCATCTGCTGCTGCACAGGTTGTGTTGGTCTTCCTCTAGTCCTTCATCAGTGGTCACAGGACACTGCCCCCAGAATGTTAGGCCTGACCGGTGTGTATATACAAGGTTATTTATAGTATAATAACATCGATAGATGTATAAAAAGACAACAAGCAGAACAAATAAATGAATAAAGAGTATAGAAGTGGTATATTTAAGGTGATGGGCAGTCGAGGGCTGGAGGTTAAAGAACCAGCCCTGTGACCAGAAGGTCGCCGGTTCGATCCCCAGAGCAAACAGTACGTGACTGAGGGGTCCTTGAGCAAGACACCTAACCCCCAACTGCTCCCCGGACATCACGGATGGGGCTGCCCACCGCTCTGGGCAAGATTAAGGTCTCTTAATCTTAATAAGTGGTGGTGATGTCATTAGTGGAGTTCTAAAGAGGTTCCTGAGATCTTTCCTGGGATGATGATGAGGCGTACTGTATGTGTCTGCCAGCGTCGCCGTCTCAGCTTCTTCTCCAAGAATGTAAAGTTTATCAAGAGTCTGACAGGAAGGAGAATGCACTGCTTATTTTTTCCAAACTCTTCAAAGAACGCTTTTCTGATTGATCTGTATTTTGGGCGGCATAATAGAAAATGTGTTTCTCTGCATCCGACTTCAGTGTGTGCAGGTTCTCTCCTCTCTGGGCTTCCCGGTTCTCTCTCTGTTCTCTGTTCTCTGTGTTCTCTCTCTCTCTCTCTCTCTCTCTCTCTGTAGTTCACATTCAGTAGCTGCTCCTTCTCCACCTCCAGAAACATCAAAGCTGATCTCCGCCCCCCGCCGGCCTGCAGGTGAAGGCGTTTCTTCCCTGAAGGTCGAGCTCCGACAGGAGGCCGCTCTGTTTCTCCTGCTCTGGTAGAGATGATCCGAACTCTCGCCGTCGTCTAGTCTCGTGCAGATCCTGGAGCGCCGCTCGGTTCCTCAGACGCAGCAGCTCTGAGTCGGACTTGATGGCCATCTGCCCTGTTTGCTCTCGACTCCCTGCAGTTTCTGCTCGTGCAGGCAGAGCTAGCCTGACTGAGTTAGCCCATTACATATTATGGCATTTGTAGCCTGAGGCAGAGCAAAACAATGGAGCCCAGACGCTAATCAGCAAGCAGAGCAGGACCTGTTCACACTATTACTGAGGGAAATTTACTGCTCTCACATCCAGCAAGCCGGTTTTATTAGCTAGATTTGAGAGCCGGCGTGGCGCGCTGTTTTTCTCGGGTCCGGGTTCTTTGTGTTTGGAGAGGAAGGTATCGGGGAATGTTTATCACAAGGTTTAAGGTGTGTATTACGGCTGTTGCTGCAGCAGCTCAGTGTTAATAAAATAACGGCCCGTTTGGAGACGAATGCAAGTGCAGTGATAATGCATCTATTTCACTTGGTGTTAAAGGCTTTTGAAGATGCTGGCATGTAAAACACGGTCATTTCTACAGTAAAGCCAGTTTGATACTTTAGATGGGTTTGTTTTATACAGCATTCCCAATGTTGGATTCAAGGAAAGCATTTACAGTGTGGGCACAGTGTACTATATTAAATACACTGTACACCTACTGTAATATTATTGTGTTGTAATGCATTAAAATGTACAGTATCACCAGCTTTGCTGCAACACCAGCAGAGAAACAGCATGATGGTTTACATTTGAGTCGTTTACCTTTGAATGTGTCACGTCTGCTAGGGAAACGAACTCAATTTCCCAGAATCACCCAGGAAATCACTGTCGCCAGACACTCCCTACCTCCTCTCAAGACACTCACTTGGACTCGGTCTCCCAGAGTGCATTGGGAGATCAGCTGACTCCGGATTCACCCCAACGCACCTATCAGCGTTCGCAATCGCCTGATCATTGGCTGGTCCCACCTGTGTGTTGATCACATGTTGTTTGTAGTCCGTATTTAAGCCCAGGCTTCAGGCTGCCTCACTGTGAGGTAGTGTTTGTTTCATGGCAACTACTGAGCGTTCTTCTGGCTGCCGTCCCGTGAATGATCTGTGCCTTGTTTATCTACGACTCCCCATTGGACTTGTTTTCTCTGAAGACTCTGCGTTTGTGTTCTGACCCTCACTCGTGTATTACGACGGCGACGTTGGGCTGCCCCTTTGGTCTGTTTGCTCCCGTTATTACCTTCCTGTGTTTTGACCTCTCTGCCTGTTTCTGGATTCCGATTTTGGTTGACAACATTAAAACTGATGCCTCTTTTAATGTCCGCAAGCGTCTGAATTCTGTGACACCGTTGCAGAATGAAACATCTGTCTGTTCAGTTTTCCGTTTATTCTAACAGTGAATGTAAGGTATGGCCACCTGCTCTTAATTTACTGCTGAAAATCATGCAGATTGATCCAACAGGCACTTAAACGTCCACGCAAACCACTCGTTTATTCCTGCTTTCTGTTGAAACCACGTCACGGATGGGCAACTCGGATTTTGAGAAACTCACAACTTCCCGAGTGGGAATCAGAGGTTCATATGGATCTTTCCCTGTTCAATGAAATTGTTGACATGGTGAAGGATACAAATCCGACGGCCCTCTGCGTCACACAGGCGTATGGACGCTACAGATCGCGCTCTCCATTTTGGTTATTTACATGTAGAGATTGAAATCGCAGCAATTTCAGTTTGTATGTGTTATTAACCAAAATCGGTGTGTTCTTTACTGGATGCATGGTGAGCTTATTTAGACCGCCTGATTTGTATATTCCGAGCTCAGAACAGTTCATAAGTAGCCTATTTGAGACGGGAATGTGTCACTGGACTCGTAAACAGACTCGGGGGCAGTCATGGGCTGGAGGTCAGGGAACCAGCCCTGTGACCAGAAGGTCGAAGGTTCGATCCCGTTGGCTGACAGTACGGGACTGAGGTGTCCTTGAGCAAGACACCTAACCCCCAACTGCTCCCTGGGCGCTGCGGATTGGGCTGCCCACCGCTCCGGGCAAGTGTGCTCACTGCCCCCTAGTGTGTGTGTTCACTAGTGTGTATGTGGTGTTTCACTGCAGGGACGGGTTAAATGCAGAGGTCTAATTCCACAGTTGGCTGATGGTTCTGAATTCAATTCAATTCTGTTCTTAGGACAAAGTTTACGAGGGTAATTCAGCTGAATCAGATGGGGTTGAATGACTGACCCGTTGGGCGAAGGACGAGTTCCTGTGGCAGAGGAAAAGATTGTTTTAGCCAAAACGACGGTCTTTAACCACGTCACACCAACATGTTCTTAATGTGCTGTAATGTTTATGGCCTTATGTACCAGTATAATCGCAGTGCTGGTGTTTGGTCCACGTCGTGCGGCCCCAGTGGCTACAAGTCAAGCAACTTTTGCAGCGAGTTGGTTTGAAGTCTGTGCAGAGAGAGAGAGAGAGAGAGTGGGGAATAGAGGAGGCTGTCATTTTGAAGCGAGAGCACTACAGGCTGTCAGCACTGTCAACACGCCGAGAGAAAACCAAGGTCAGGCAGAGGAGTATAGCGTGAGAAACCCACATGAAAGTGTGCTTTCTACTTCCTATGCAGACGGAGGAGAGCTTTCCGAGCTTGTTTGTGTGTCTTTGTAAAAGAACGTAGGAGTGCAGGTGCAGACAGACGGGGGAACGTCTCTGGGAGCAAGAGTGAAACAGAGTTGAGGATTTTATAGTTTTATCAACTCGGCAAACACGTCGAGAATGCATATGCTAGGCATCCAAAGGAGGCTCTCTTTTCGTGTTCGAGACCCCGATTCAGACTTATCCAAATGAAAAACACAGAAATCCCACCGGGGGCCTAAAACACATGAGCTGGAACCTCAGCTTAACATACTGACACAGACAGTATCTGTCTTTTTTCTCTTTCCTCTGCCAGAGTGGAAAGTGGTTTGATTTATAAATGTATTTGCGGATTGGGCTTTTTAAAGATGTTTAAAGGACCTGGAGAAAATATCTTATCCTACTGTAAGCGAGAGCTTGAATGTTTGTCTGAACTTGATGGGATCTGACCCGTTCAAATCCTGTTCATCAGGATCTTGGCCTGCGTTTACGTGATTCTGCCTACTTGTATTACCTGGAAGCTAAAGTTTTTATCTGGCGCGCTGAAGTGTCTTGTTATTTTGGCAGCATAAGCACAACACATTAGGTGATGTTTATCCAGGCAAAAACCTTGGGTTCGGATCAGGAGTGAAGCCAGACTTTCATTATACAGGAGAAGAGTGGTTGACTACAGATGACTTTCTTTTTGTGGGCCTACAGTCGGTTCAGGCTGAACTGTGTGAGGCTACAGTCGGTTCATGCTGAATTGTGTGGGGCTACAGTCGGTTCAGGCTGAATTGTGTGGGGCTACAGTCGCTTCAGGCTGAACTGTGTGGGGCTACAGTCGCTTCAGGCTGAATTGTGTGGGGCTACAGTCGCATCAGGCTGAATTGTGTGGGGCTACAGTCGCTTCAGGCTGAATTGTGTGGGGCTACAGTCGCGTCAGGCTGAATTGTGTGGGGCTACAGTCGCTTCAGGCTGAACTGTGTGGGGCTACAGTCGCTTCAGGCTGAACTGTGTGGGGCTACAGTCGCTTCAGGCTGAACTGTGTGGGGCTACAGTCGCTTCAGGCTGAACTGTGTGGGGCTACAGTCGCTTCAGGCTGAACTGTGTGGGGCTACAGTCGCTTCAGGCTGAACTGTGTGGGGCTACAGTCGCTTCAGGCTGAACTGTGTGGGGCTACAGTCGCTTCAGGCTGAACTGTGTGGGGCTACAGTCGCTTCAGGCTGAACTGTGTGGGGCTACAGTCGCTTCAGGCTGAACTGTGTGGGGCTACAGTCGCTTCAGGCTGAACTGTGTGGGGCTACAGTCGCTTCAGGCTGAACTGTGTGGGGCTACAGTCGCTTCAGGCTGAACTGTGTGAGGCTACAGTCGCTTCAGGCTGAACTGTGTGGGGCTAAAGTCGCTTCAGGCTGAACTGTGTGGGGCTACAGTCGCTTCAGGCTGAACTGTGTGGGGCTACAGTCGCTTCAGGCTGAACTGTGTGGGGCTACAGTCGCTTCAGGCTGAATTGTGTGGGGCTACAGTCGCTTCAGGCTGAATTGTGTGGGGCTACAGTCGCTTCAGGCTGAACTGTGTGGGGCTAAAGTCGCTTCAGGCTGAACTGTGTGGGGCTACAGTCGCTTCAGGCTGAACTGTGTGGGGCTACAGTCGCTTCAGGCTGAACTGTGTGGGGCTACAGTCGCGTCAGGCTGAACTGTGTGGGGCTACAGTCGCGTCAGGCTGAACTGTGTGGGGCTACAGTCGCGTCAGGCTGAATTTTCTTGTATACAAAGCTAATAAATAAGTATTTTTGCGGCAAACAAGTTTATTTTGCCATAAGTCTGGTGCTTTTTGCATCTAAAGCTCTGCATAAAATATATTTTTCTTGTCCCCACACAAATCTTCTCTCTCCAGTTTTAACTTTACAGCTTTTAAGGCCAAAATCTTGTTTATTCATAACGTTCAGTGTAAATATTTTTTAATGGAATTTTTTTTTTTTCCTGAGTAATCTTTGACAGTTTTATTGGTCTATGTACATCTTTTCTATAGACACTGAAGATGTGCTGAGTCAGTCCCTGTCACTTGACCTTTATTCCTTGTACCTTAAAGTTGAGTGCCCACTGTTTGCCTGTGATTGCTAGCAGAAGAGCAGAGCCGATGCAGCTGAGCTAGATAATAGCCAATGCCCACTCTGGGACTGCAGTGAGAGAAAGGCCAATAAAGCCTTATTAAATGGATTTTCATCACTGCGTTTGCGGTGAAGGCCCTGTCCCAGTGGCACCAGGAGAGCGATATTGAAATCAGAGAAACGCTCAATATGACAACGTCGGTGGCCAAGAGCATCGTGTCCCCCACCGCCCAGCCGCAGACACCTTTAACTGTGTGACATCGGAGCGATGATCCAGATTTCGGCTGGTTTTTAATTAACCCGCGGGTCAGGGCTCAGAGCGCGTCACTTTGGGGAGTTTTCTCTATCTAAATGACGGCTGTTTGATACGTCCGCAGATTAGAAATACGGCTCGGTTTTCTTTTAATTGACTGCACTTTAGGACACTCCGGAGGGACGACTGCTCATAATACAAAACGTGCGCTCACAGAATTTTAAAATTCAGGACTGACACAAAAGGTCTTCACTGCAACAAAGAGTATCATACAAAGCGAGATCTCAATTTATCATCACTTTCACAAGGTTAAAGTTTTCCTCTTACTCGTAACAGAGTCGGTCAGCCAAAGATTCGTTTGGTGTCTGAAGTTTACTTCTTTACTGTTAGCGCTGGAGCAACGAGGCTAATGTAGCTAACAAGTACTGGAAGGTTTTGGTGTCGACGGCATGCCTAAATCATCCCGAAGCATGTGGAGGTGTTCGTTAATCTATAATGGAATTGATGATGTGGTTTCTGATGCTGTATGACTCTAATCCATAAATATGGACTAACATATGGACAAAATTGAACCTTTGGGGCAGTCGTGGGCTGGAGGTCAGGGAACCAGCCCTGTGACCGGAAGGTCGCCGGTTCGATCCCCAGGGCCGACAGTCCATGACTGAGGTGTCCTTGAGCAAGACACCTAACCCCCAACTGCTCCCCGGGCGCTGTGGATAGGGCTGCCCACCGCTCCGGGCAAGTGTGCTCACTGCCCCCTAGTGTGTGTGTTCACTAGTGTGTATGTGGTGTTTCACTTCACGGATGGGTTAAATGCGGAGGTGGAATTTCCCCGGTTGTGGGATCAAAAAAGTATCACTTATCACTTTAAGATGCTACTGTTTTTAGCTTTGCTGTACAATATTGTCTGCTTTCACAGAGCAAACTTCAGACACCAAACATCCATGTATTGGACAGTCAACTCCATTTGGGGTACTGTGTATTCGATTTTTCTAAGCCCTAAATTTTGAGCAAAATCTACAATGACGGCATGCAGGTTCAACCAGCACTGAAGACGGTTTAGTTAAAGCTACACTATGTACGATTTGGGGATTTGGAGACCTCTCTGGTGGAAATGTATAACTGCACACAGAACATATTGTAGCATGGGTTGTGCTTCTTCCTCGAGTGGATGAATCTGATGATTGAAAAAGAATTCAAAGAGAACTCAGTCCAAACTCGGTGAAGGAGCTTCTTCTGAGGATGTGAGTGAATCACTACTGTATCATATCTTCATCAGTAGGATGTTGATTTTGAGATTATTTGAGGCCGAAACATCGAGCCGGACCTTCTTTTTGAGTCTGTATGCGACGTTAATACATACAGACGTACGACGTGGTGTGAAAAACTCAGTGCTTCTGAATTTAAATGATATTTCAGGCTTTACAGGGCAACTCAGGAAGCTCACACTCACCACATTTTAGCCTGTTTTTATTCTCCTCACTCAGTAATGACGCCTCTTTCAGTTTTAACAATAAAAAATACATTATGCAGCTTTAAAGAGCCTTTTAGAGGTTTAAGGTAATTCAGTGCCATCCATTCGGATCTCAGTGCGATTCAAGACCTTATCTTGGGTTAGAATTGGGTTCATTTCTATATTTAGCCAGAATCAGATATTCTAACTCATATATAAAGTTCTTACTTGCCAGACAGAACCAAAAGAAGCCCGTCGTGTCTGGTAAGTTGGAATATTATGTTTTGCCCTCTTTTTCCCCCAGTTATTCATCATTCATGAGCTGTGTCGAAAGGAGCAGGAAGTCAATTAGAATGGATGTATTTCTGACTTTGTGGGATGTGTCTGGCTCAGAGCCCAAAATCCGAAATGCTCCGATTCTCCGGTGGGAAAAGTCCTCCCTCGGAAGTGCAGAGAAAGAAACAAACAGGAGCTCGATATTGCAGCATATGCCGATTCCCCTGAGTGGGGTTGCATATCCAGATTGCTCGGTGATATCACTAACTCATTGGTCAATGATATCACTAAAGCAGCCGGAGGTCAGAAGTACAGAACACATTCGTAACCTTTTGCCTCCTGGTGCAGAAATCAATGACGGCAAATTATATTTAGAATTGATATGCAACGCGAGAGCGCTCAGCTCAAATGACGAAGATGGTCTAATGTCCATAACGGGTCCATTTGTGTTGCTGTTTTTGCCTCTTGTTTTTATTTAGAAAGTAAATCAAACTGGAGATTTGGATCCATAGTGCATGACATCTTCAGACATTAGGATGTGAAAAAGAGATTTTCCAGGTTGTTGGTAAATGGCCTCCCAATGCCCCCACACCACCGATTAGTGGAGTGAAAACAAGGACATGAAAGTAAAATGACTTTTAATTAGTCATGAATTCATAGCTCACAGTAAAATCCATAAAGAACACAAAAATCTTTCATCCACTTTTAGCGGAAAACTGAATTTGAAAAAACGGAGTTTGCACATGCTCACCTCTGCCTCTGGGCTGGGTTGCCAGGTACAGCAACATGTATCCCACACAGCATCTGAGATTTTGATTTGTATCACTATGAAATCGGAAGATTAACGGAATAAATGAATTGTCAGGAACACAGCAGGAGAAAGGATTAAGAATAGGGAGGCACGTGAAAATCGGGAGTGTTGGTGGATGCACAATCAGGGCTGCACAATGTACGGTTTGTGTATCGTTATCTCAATATTGACTGCAATATGCAAATGACACCTCTAACCAATCACACTTTGGGTAATCGACTGCAAAAAAGGGAAAGGGAAAAACTGGATTCAATTTTTTTGCCAATACATAATTAACATCTACAATGATAGCCTTCAGTTTCAGCCAGCACTGAGGTTTAGTTAAAGCTGCACTGTGTAAGATTTGAGGATTTGGAGACCTCTCTGGTGGAAATGTGTAATTGCACACAGCGTTGTAAGTGGATTGTGCTTGGGACAAGCTTTTGACTATGTGCTGAAATGGAAACAGACCAATTATTAATCATGTTACATCCAGGCTTCACCATTCTGTTTTAATATGTTGTAAAATGCACTATAGTGCTGTGCAAAAGTCAGAGACCACATTTCAGTCATTTCATGTTCAGTTAAAGGAGATATTGAGCAGAGTTAGAGTTACAGTGCAGTTAGCTGTAGTGTGATTTTCTGGGCTTTTTTCTGACGCTGAAAAGTGAACATTATGTACTTAGAGCAACACTGTGTAAGGTTTGGGGATTTGGAGACCTGTTTTGGTGTGAAAACCTTGACGCCTCTGACCTTGCAATGGTCATTTCAGGCCTTACAGGGCGACTCACAGCAGCTCAAGCTCACCATATTGTAGTGTGTTCTTTTCCTCCACACTTACCAATAAGCTTTCTTTCAGTTTTAACAAAAAACATATAGTGTTGGTTTTATGGCCATTTGACTCAAAATTACAGAAAGTGAAGGGGGCTTTGCAGAATAATGAATATCCAAAATGTTTCTAGACTCAATCAAATCCTCACAGTAATGTTGGATCACTTGAGTGAGCATTAGCGAGGTAGGGGTGCCTATATTAGATGGTCAGTCTTGGGTCACTCCAACTCATCCCAAAGGAACTAGATGGAGCTCAATCACTCCAGAGAAAGCGTTCCACTGCTCCACAGCTCAATGCTGGGGGGCTTTGTACCCCTCTAGCCCACACTTGGCACTGGGCATGGAGACCTTAGGATCATGGGCAGCTGATCCTGGGCGTCTCATTCTGTTGGTCAGTGCTTTTCTATAGAGATTAAACAGTCTCTGACTAACAGTGGCTGAATCAACTCACAGGTTGTGATTGTATCTAAAGAGGTTCATCCATATGATACAGACCCACTTCCATATAATTAAATATATAAATAGTGGCACTGACAAAATAATTGTAAGCAGATTTACTGTGCTTTGCACTTCATGTCACATTCCCTATCGTCCAGTTCCACAATAAGCCCTCAAAAACACCCTGAAACAAAAACGACTCTTTGTCAAAAGCTCTCTCCCCAAAGACATCACAGCAGCTTTGAAGAGAGCAGCTCTGTTGGCATCTATAGACTTTTTACTCCTTTTATTCTTTTTTTTTTCTCTGCCAAAGCTCGACCGCTGGGAGACTTTTTTGATTTTGCCTTTGTGCCACAGATGTGACCTGTGTTTCTGTTCCGTTTCTCCGTGGGGGCACGACGGAATGAGGGATGATTTTTAATGACATAATGAAACGCTCTTCTACGGCTTAGCGAGGAGCCTTTGTTAAAGGGGATTATAATGGGGAAAACCACGGCCAGCAGCGCCGTCCACTAAAAACGCCACACGGAAATTGGAAATTAATGGCCAGATGAGTAATCGCACATTCCAGCCTGGACGGAAAGGCTTGTAGATCAGGCGCTGCACTAAAGTGGACGTGGATGGTCAGGAAGTCGGCTTTAACTTAAGTAGAAATCTGAATAGTGAGAAGATTTTTATTTATATGTTATTTGCAAAAACACCCAGGTCTGTCAGATACAACTAAACATTAAAATGCTTCAGCTTCTTCAGAGCCTGATGCACTTGTAACAGTACCACCACCCAAATATCTGCTCGGCACTGGTCTTATGTGAATGGGGGGGGGCTGATAAACTGTAGCAGTAGATGGGCTACAGATTTTAAATGTACACTTATATGATGAAGTTACCATTCAAACAGCAAATGACTGAAGATTAGGTGATCCTGCATAAACTGTGAACTAGCTTTGAGATTTTTTTTACTGAGATCTTTTATGAAATTGTTCAATTCCAAGCACATAAAACACAAAGTCTATCAGTGATTGAAGCAGATAAACATGTATATGTCAATGAAGCAGTGAACTGTGCAGTAACTCAGTGAGCTCAATCTTCACTTTTTGTGTATTTCTGAGTTTTGAATGTTGAGATGATTGTTTTCTTTTGAAAATAGCAAGTAAAGCAGAATGCTACAGATAAATATATTCTAAATTACGTATATTATGTAGGGATTGTTTGGGAAGATTATGCCCACTTCAGATACCAGTATTGCAGAAAGCTGCAGTATGCAAACAAGCCCCAAGCCCCTAACCAATCAAAATGTTTGTTTACTGTATCAGTGAAATTCCAGACCAGTCACAGCACTAGATGAGTTTTTGTGGGCGTTGCTGCTGAATCAGTGAACTCATGTAGAACAATAAAAGAAGTAGAGATGTGAACTGAAAGTATATGGGAAAAAAACAAAAGTTTCACCTTACAGTATGTTGTTGGGAATATCACAGTCACGTAATCCTGGTATTTTTTCATCTGAAGCAGCGCGGGACAAATTATGTTCTTCTCTTTAATCCTTCAGGTGTAAGTGTAACCTCCACGCCAACAGCTGTGTGTTTGAGAAAGGAAAGCTGAGCTGTGAGTGTGAGCACAACACCACAGGACCAGACTGCTCACGCTGTAAAAAACACTACCAGGGCCGAGCGTGGAGCATGGGCTCCTACCTGCCCATCCCTAAAGGCACCGCCAATATTTGTAAGTACATCAGCATCAGTGACTTACACTAAACATATACACCATCACTGACCTACACTGAACACAGTCACCATCACTGACCTACACCAAACACACTCACCATCACTGACCTACACTGAACACAGTCACCATTACTGACCTACACTGAACACACTCACCATCACTGACCTACACCAAACACACTCACCATCACTGACCTACACCGAACACACTCACCATCACTGACCTACACCGAACACACTCACCATCACTGACTTACACTACACACCCTCACCATCACTGACTTACACTACACACCCTCACCATCACTGACCTACACTGAACACACTCACCATCACTGACATACACTGAACACCCTCACCATCACTGACCTACACTGAACACCCTCACCATCACTGACCTACACTGAACACCCTCACCATCACTGACCTACATTGAACACACTCACCATCACTGACTTACACTGAACACACTCACCATCACTGACCTACATTGAACACACTCACCATCACTGACTTACACTGAACACACTCACCATCACTGACTTACACTGAACACACTCACCATCACTGACCTACACTGAACACACTCACCATCACTGACCTACACCGAACACACTCACCATCACTGACCTACACCGAACACACTCACCATCACTGACCTACACTGAACACACTCACCATCACTGACCTACACCGAACACACTCACCATCACTGACCTACACCGAACACACTCACCATCACTGACCTACATTGAACACACTCACCATCACTGACTTACACTGAACACACTCACCATCACTGACTTACACTGAACACACTCACCATCACTGACCTACACTGAACACACTCACCATCACTGACCTACACCGAACACACTCACCATCACTGACCTACACCGAACACACTCACCATCACTGACCTACACTGAACACACTCACCATCACTGACCTACATTGAACACACTCACCATCACTGACTTACACTGAACACACTCACCATCACTGACCTACACTGAACACCCTCACCATCACTGACCTACACTGAACACCCTCACCATCACTGACCTACACTGAACACACTCACCATCACTGACCTACACTGAACACCCTCACCATCACTGACCTACACTGAACACCCTCACCATCACTGACCTACACTGAACACCCTCACCATCACTGACCTACACTGAACACCCTCACCATCACTGACCTACACTGAACACACTCACCATCACTGACCTACATTGAACACACTCACCATCACTGACATACACTACACCCCCTCACCATCACTGACATACACTACACCCCCTCACCATCACTGACTTACACTACACACCCTCACCATCACTGACTTACACTACACCCCCTCACCATCACTGACATACACTGAACACACTCAGCATGATATGGGACTCTTATTGTGAAAGCATTATTGTTCCTGCTAAGTGTGAGTGAAGTTACTGCGAGTGAAGTGTTGAGCCAGTAATCCTGTGTTCTGAGTGGATTAGTTTTTGAGTCCTGAATGAATCCATGAGGGCAGAAATAACTCACTATCACTGGAAATTAGAGTGAGACTGATTTAACCGTCGCTAAATTAGTCTTTAGCGCTGTTGTTGTTTCCTGTTTGTGTTTCTCTTGAATGCAGCTCTATTTTTCTGCTTTAACAGCTGGTTTTACAGAGCTTATGTTGGAGAGGCAGATGCAGTGTCTGAGTAAAACACATGCAAAATATTTAGGCATAAAACCTGAAAAACGAGTTTACATGCACTCAGTAATCCAATCATAATCTGAATTCTGCAGTTATCTGATTATTCAAATGGTCGCATTAACAGCACACTCTGATTTCTTAGATCTGAGTAAGGTCTAGAAATCTGATTACGAAATCTGATAAAGAGACTGGATTTTAGCTCGGTGATCAGATTTCTCAGTGCTGTGAACTCCTACTCTGATCTCTTCTGGATTTCTCAGTCTGAGCATGTGTGAGACTTTTGGAGCGACGCTGAAACCAAATACAGGCTTGACAACATGTAAATGTTCTTTATTTTCTAGATGATGTATGTTCATATTTTCAGGTAAAGCGGCACAAAGTTTGTTTATGAAGTTTGAGTTTTGATTTGATTACTGTCTGACTCACGTAGACCTGGAGTTTCCCCATTATCTGATTACTGTCTGACTCACGTAGACCTGGAGTTTCCCCATTATCTGATTACTGTCTGACTCACGTAGACCTGGAGTTTCCCCATTATCTGATTACTGTCTGACTCATGTAGACCTGGAGTTTCCCCGTTATCTGATTACTGTCTGACTCATGTAGACCTGGAGTTTCCCCGTTATCTGATTACTGTCTGACTCCTGTAGACCTGGAGTTTCCCCGTTATCTGATTACCGTCTGACTCCTGTAGACCTGGAGTTTCCCCGTTATCTGATTACCGTCTGACTCATGTAGACCTGGAGTTTCCCCGTTATCTGATTACCGTCTGACTCATGTAGACCTGGAGTTTCCCCGTTATCTGATTACCGTCTGACTCATGTAGACCTGGAGTTTCCCCGTTATCTGATTACTGTCTGACTCCTGTAGACCTGGAGTTTCCCCGTTATCTGATTACTGTCTGACTCCTGTAGACCTGGAGTTTCCCCGTTATCTGATTACTGTCTGACTCATGTAGACCTGGAGTTTCCCCGTTATCTGATTACTGTCTGATTCATGTAGACCTGGAGTTTCCCCGTTATCTGATTACTGTCTGACTCATGTAGACCTGGAGTTTCCCCGTTATCTGATTACTGTCTGACTCATGTAGACCTGGAGTTTCCCCGTTATCTGATTACTGTCTGACTCATGTAGACCTGGAGTTTCCCCGTTATCTGATTACTGTCTGACTCCTGTAGACCTGGAGTTTCCCCGTTATCTGATTACTGTCTGACTCCTGTAGACCTGGAGTTTCCCCGTTATCTGATTACTGTCTGACTCATGTAGACCTGGAGTTTCCCCGTTATCTGATTACTGTCTGACTCATGTAGACCTGGAGTTTCCCCGTTATCTGATTACTGTCTGACTCATGTAGACCTGGAGTTTCCCCGTTATCTGATTACTGTCTGACTCATGTAGACCTGGAGTTTCCCCGTTATCTGATTACTGTCTGACTCATGTAGACCTGGAGTTTCCCCGTTATCTGATTACTGTCTGACTCATGTAGACCTGGAGTTTCCCCGTTATCTGATTACTGTCTGACTCATGTAGACCTGGAGTTTCCCCCATTATCTGATTACTGTCTGACTCATGTAGACCTGGAGTTTCCCCATTATCTGATTACTGTCTGACTCCTGTAGACCTGGAGTTTCCCCGTTATCTGATTACTGTCTGACTCATGTAGACCTGGAGTTTCCCCGTTATCTGATTACTGTCTGACTCATGTAGACCTGGAGTTTCCCCCATTATCTGATTACTGTCTGACTCCTGTAGACCTGGAGTTTCCCCCATTATCTGATTACTGTCTGACTCATGTAGACCTGGAGTTTCCCCATTATCTGATTACTGTCTGACTCCTGTAGACCTGGAGTTTCCCCATTATCTGATTACTGTCTGACTCCTGTAGACCTGGAGTTTCCCCATTATCTGATTACTGTCTGACTCCTGTAGACCTGGAGTTTCCCCATTATCTGATTACTGTCTGACTCCTGTAGACCTGGAGTTTCCCCGTTATCTGATTACTGTCTGACTCATGTAGACCTGGAGTTTCCCCGTTATCTGATTACTGTCTGACTCCTGTAGACCTGGAGTTTCCCCGTTATCTGATTACTGTCTGACTCCTGTAGACCTGGAGTTTCCCCGTTATCTGATTACTGTCTGACTCATGTAGACCCAGAGCTTCGCCTTTATCTAAGTACTCAAGTGCATGTAAACATGTTGATCAGATTACTGACAAAATCTTGATTTTCTGCAGTTATCAGATTATTAAGTGCATGTAAATGCACTCTCGGATTTTTCAGGTCAGATTTCAGATTTAAGGGTGGCAGAATGTGTGAAGGTGTCTGTGTGGGATTGTAATTTGGGACCACTACTATGAATCAATCCAGTGATGAAATTTTGTGTAGTTATACCTCAGATGAACATCTGATGGTTGCAGTTTGAGCCTTTTGATTTCATGTTTCAATTTTCTGAAATATTGTTAAAAATCAGTAGTGGCATGTGACCAACAGGCTAAATTTAGGTGGGGAAAGCTCACTTTTTAGTCATATGATTTGATCTGTATGAATTTTGCATCTGATTTGTGATTAGAGAACAACATAAATTTAGCATTTGAGAAACAGACATTGATGGGCTGACAAGGTAATTATGGATTTTCACAAAAACTGTGCCTTTGTTCTCAGCACTGAGATCCTGTCATGGGAAAGTGGAATAAGCAGCAGAAACAGCTGCTCTTTCTTGCTGATCTTTAAGGGTTAAGCTGATGGGGGTGTTGAGGGCGGTGGAGTCCTATCCTCGGGCCTCAGGCAGGGGGCTCATTGCCTTAATAAATCTAATGCAGTCAGTAAGTGGAGCTCAGGGAGCGAGGCAGGCTCAGCCTGGGCAGATGGAGGAACTGGGCGCTCTGCTCAGACCTGCAGCCAGGAGCGTGAAGCCCAGCCCATATGCTTCTGCACGCACAGCTTCAGGCTGGGCTAAAGGAGTGTTACAGCATTTCCAGCCTGATCTCTGTCTGCTGCATCTCTGTCTACCTGATAACTCAAAACTGAGGCACCGTAGACGCCAGTGAGCAGTAAGCTTTTAACAGCAGAGGAACCATTTTTGTGCTATACGGAAGCACATACAGCACGTTCTCCATCAGTCTGATCAACTGTTTCACCTGCTATCGCACACATTGAGGTCAAATTTTTATAAAACGTTTGAATCGGTTTTCTTACATAATGCGTGGGAAGGCGAGTCAGACTTCTCTGTATTTCATTAATTTATTAATAATTTTGTTTATCAGACAGCTCAAAACTTCTATGCATCATCTGTGTTTTGTGCTTTGATGGCTGGGAAAATAAATTTTATCTAAATAATCCCAAAATATCATTTTTATTACTGATTTTAAAAAGTTACGCAAGGTCACTGTGACGGAGCTGCCCTCCGCCACAATGTACATATGTTTAAACTTTCTAGGTAATGGGGACATTTCATACTCAGAGACACAAACTGTTTTTAAATAGCATTTATTGATTGAGTGGTTATGCAGGAGAACAAGAGCAAACCTGCAGAGAGAGAGAAAAGAAACAAAACTTAATGGTGAATGTTTTATTATTTGAAAATTTAGATTGATTTAGTGATGTAATGAAACATATATTATAAACTAACATTATTGAAACACTTGGGGAAGGCAACAAGTACTTACCTGTGAATAGACTCCAGAGGAAGGTAGCCGTGTTTTCAGTCAGGGAGGAAAACAGGACCCTTTGTTTGCTGCGTTTTTATAGTGAACTTTCCTGCGCAAAAACCGGAAGTGATGTCATAGCACTTCCTGTTTAGCTCTATAAAAGCCCTATATGGACCAGAATGAGCTAGTCTTGTGAGAGAGGTAATGGAATGTGGTTGAAGCCTAAAACCCTCTCAAGTTGTGATTGAATAACTGACTATTCAAATTAAGCTGTATATATTTGTAAATATTTTTCTTTTTGGCGTTGGATAAATTGCATTTTTTGTTTTTTGTTTGGTTTTTCACTGGGATTTAATAAACACCGATTTTTGCACCCCAAACTGGAACGTACCCACGTGTCTTTTCCGTCGGACCATCACAAGTGGTGTCAGAAGTACTACAGTTTTTCCAGGGGGCATAACATTTTCAGGTATTTCTCAGAGTATCAGGAACTGTTTCTCTTGAGATTTTGCCACTTAAAGGTGTTGTGGTATGATCCTGAGAAGTCGAGGTATGGCGGACAGCTCAGGCAAAGATTCCAGTCCCAGTGAAGTAAAGCAGAGAAAAGCAACAGCCAATGCATCAGACACATCACTGCAAGAGCTAGCTGAGATGCTCCAGGGGTTCATGGAGAGCCAGGCTGCAAGGGATGAGCGGGCGGAGCGAGAAGCCATCCGACAGGAGCAGCGATGGAAGAGCCTACAGCACCAATTCCGACAACTGCAACAGCAGGTGGACCAGCGAGGACAGCCTGAGGAGGATGCCAACGAAGGAGCCAGTGGCCAAACAGGAGAAGAGCAGGAGCAGAGAGTACCACCGGGCTTTAGGGAGCCCAAACTGTATCCCCTGACTCCAGAGGACAACATAGAGCACTTCCTGGCAACCTTTGAGCGTATTGCAAAGGTCTGCCGCTGGCACAAAGAGGATTGGGCAATTCGGCCAGTTCCGCTGCTTACCGGAAAAGCCCGAAGTGCATATGTAGCCATGGACAGTGAGCATGCTGAGGACTACGAGGAAGTCAAAGCTGCTATTCTTACTAAGTATGAAATAACACAGGACATTTACCGCCAGAGATTTCGTGCACTAGAGGTTTATCCTGGGGAGACACCACGTGAATTGTATGTTCGCCTAAAGGAATTATTCTCAAAATGGGTCAGGCCTGAGCAGAAGTCAGTAAAGGAAATATCTGAAATGATGATCCTGGAGCAATTTCTGCGGATGGTGAACACAGAGATGGAGGTGTGGATCAAGGAGCGAAACCCCAAGACTGCAGAGGAGGCAGCGCAATTGGCCGAAGTCTTCATCTCTGCCAGAAGAAGTAAAGGACCCTGCAGCTTCAGCCGAGACCAGCACTTCAGCCGTAAGTCTGTAGGGGATGATAGGGGCCTTGGTCATGCTTATAGCAGAACATACTTTCAGAGTAGACACTCTCCACCTAAATTACCTACTAGTACACCTCGAAGTGACAAGCCTATAAAAAGAACCAATAAAGAAGTTAGGTGCTTCTATTGTGGAGAATTAGGCCATACTAAACCCTACTGTCAACGTTGGACAACTAAGTCAACCCTTCTGTGTACAGTCCCCAGACCAGAACCAAAAGTTGTAGATGAATAGGTGATAGGGCCAACTATTGCAGTACTGATAAATGGTCAGCAAGAAAATGCTTTGGTGGATACAGGCAGTACTCAGACACTGGTAAGGGAAAGTTTGGTTCCTAGAGAAGACTGGAAGGAGGCTAGAGTACAGGTGAGCTGTGTAAATGGGGATGAAAGAAGGTACCCCACTGCTGAGGTTTACTTAACAGTAGATGGGCAAACATTTCTAATGACAGTAGCAGTAGTAGCTCAGTTACCTTATCCTGTAGTTTTAGGCCAGGACCTTCCAGTGATTATAGACCTGCTTCCTAAAACTCAACAGTGTATGATAATGACAAGAGCACAGAGTGCAAGAGAGGCTCTAGCAGAATTACCTTTTAAAGACAGTGTGGAAGTTAACTTCAGTAAACCAACCAAACCTAAAGCTCAGAGACGCAGGGAAAAGTTCCTGAGGTCAACATTAGTAGACCAGGAAGAGCCCCTACCAAAGCCAGAGGCTCCAGTAGATCTCGTCATACCATCAAACATTTCCACATTGCAGGGTCAGGATCCAACTTTGCAACCGTGGTTTAATAAGGTGTCTGAGATTGATGGGGTAAAGCAGAAGGGCAAAGGGATAACTGAAGAAGCTTATGTCTTGAAAAAAGGAATCCTGTATCAACGCAGAGGTGAAGTTGAGTTGTTAGTTGTTCCAGCTGCCCTAAGGTTAACTGTAATGAAACTGGGCCATTCCATACCCTGGGCAGGACATTTGGGTAAACATAAATCACTAGCTCGTATTGGTGCACGTTTCATATGGCCAAACATATACTCTGATGTGACTGAATTTTGTAAAACATGTCAGGAGTGCCAATTGACATCAGGCAGATTAGTCCCCACTGCACATTTGCATCCTCTTCCTATAATTGAAACTCCATTTGAGAGGATAGGAATGGACATAGTGGGCCCCCTAGAAAGGAGCAGGACAGGGAACAGGTATATTTTGGTGGTATGTGATTATGCTACACGATACCCTGAAGCTTTCCCTTTACGTACCATTAAGGCTAGGCAGATAGCAAATGCTCTAATCCATCTGTTTGCAAGGGTAGGCCTCCCTCGGGAGATTCTGACAGATCAAGGAGCAAACTTCCTATCCAGTTTATTGCAAGGTGTCTACAAACTGCTAGGCATACATGGCATTAAGACCTCCCCCTATCATCCTCAAACAGATGGCTTAGTGGAACGATTCAACCAGACCCTGAAGTCAATGCTCCGTAAATTTGTTTCACAGACCGGTACTGACTGGGACCAGTGGCTTCCCTATCTTCTCTTTGCTTACAGAGAGGTTCCCCAGGCATCTACAGGATTTTCTCCCTTCGAGTTGCTTTATGGACGACATGTGAGGGGACCATTGGATCTCCTGAGAGAGCAGTGGGAGGAACCCAAGGCGACTGGAGAGAATGTGGTAGCCTATGTGGTGAAGATGAGAGAGAAGCTTGAGGAGATGACTGCGCTGGCCCAGGAGCATCTGCGGAAGGCACAAAGCAGTCAGAGAGCCTGGTATGACCGGAAAGCCCGTACTCGAGAGTTCAAGCCAGGGCAGGAAGTATTGCTGCTTCTGCCAACCAGCGAAAGTAAACTCCTGGCCAAATGGCATGGACCATACAAAATCACCAGGAAAGTGGGACCAGTGACATATGAGCTTCTTATGCCTGAGCGGAGCAAGAAACACAAAGTTCCATGTCAACCTGCTGAAAGAGTATTGCAGAGGGACTGTAACAATGCAGCAACTCATGGTACGTGCAGTAAAAGAAGAAGAGCTGCCAGAGCAGTATTTCCCCACTCAGCCACCAGGACAGCCTGTGGATCTGTCTCACTTACCCTCAGAAAAACAAGAGCAGGTGGTGAACTTCCTGGACCCGACTCTCTTCACAGAAAAGCCTGGATACACCACCATGGTTCAACACAAGATTCACCTGAAGGATAATACACCAGCTCGCCAGAAGTGTTACAGGGTCCCAGAAAGACTATTACCTGTTTTGCAGGAGGAGATTAATACTATGATGGAGATGGGGGTAATTGAACCCTCAGACAGTGAGTGGTGCAGCCCAATAGTGCTGGTACCTAAAAAGGATGGGACTATGAGATTTTGCATTGACTTCAGGCTGATCAATTCACTGTCAAAGTTTGACCCATACCCAATGCCACGAGTGGATGACCTGATTGAGAGACTGGGTAGGGCAAAGTACATCACTACCATTGATTTGAGCAAAGGGTATTGGCAGGTACCTTTATCACCAGAAGCAAAGGAACTAACCGCTTTCAGGACACCTTATGGGATGTTTCAGTTTACAGTGATGCCGTTTGGCCTGCAGGGTGCACCAGCAACATTTCAGAGATTAATGGATAAGGTTCTGGAGGGTACATCAGACTATGCAGCAGCATATCTGGATGATGTGGCCATTTTTAGTCACACCTGGCAGGACCACCTGGCACATCTCCAGAATGTGTTTCAGAGGATTAAGACAGCGGGGTTAACCATCAATCCTCAGAAATGTGCCATTGCTCAGAACCAGATCAAGTATCTAGGATTTGTGCTGGGTAATGGACTAGTACGACCACAAGTGGGAAAGGTGGAGGCAATACGGTCCTTTCCTGTGCCCACAACAAAGAGGAGGGTTCGATCTTTCCTTGGACTGGTTGGTTGGTACCGGAAGTTTATACCGCAGTTTTCCACTAGAGCTGCAGCCCTTACTGACCTCACAAAGAAATCTGCTCCTGGGACTGTGAAGTGGACAGGGGAGTGTGAGAAGGCATTTCAGGACCTAAAGGATGCTCTGTGTGAGGACACAATGTTGCAGAGTCCTGACTTTTCAAAGCCTTTTATTCTGCAAACTGATGCCTCAGGTGTAGGATTGGGGGCTGTACTGTTGCAGGAGGATGGGACTCAACGCAGACCAGTGGCTTTTATTAGCCGGAAACTGTGTCCTCGTGAGACTCAATATTCGACAATTGAAAAGGAGTGTTTGGCGGTGAAATGGGCAGTGGACTCCTTTAGATATTACCTTTTGGGTAGGCATTTTCAACTAGAGACAGACCACCGGGCTCTGGTGTGGTTGAATAAAATGAGAGATGCGAATGCTAGAATCACCAGGTGGTATTTGTCCTTGCAACCTTTTAAATATACTGTTACATACAGGACAGGTGCTTCTAACGTAGTGGCAGATTCTTTGTCCAGGGCAGCTGAGGAAGTGTCCTGAAGCCCCTTCCATCAGCTGGAGATGGGGGAGGGAATGTGACGGAGCTGCCCTCCGCCACAATGTACATATGTTTAAACTTTCTAGGTAATGGGGACATTTCATACTCAGAGACACAAACTGTTTTTAAATAGCATTTATTGATTGAGTGGTTATGCAGGAGAACAAGAGCAAACCTGCAGAGAAAAGAAACAAAACTTAATGGTGAATGTGAATGTTTTATTATTTGAAAATTTAGATTGATTTAGTGATGTAATGAAACATATATTATAAACTAACATTATTGAAACACTTGGGGAAGGCAACAAGTACTTACTTGTGAATAGACTCCAGAGGAAGGTAGCCGTGTTTTCAGTCAGGGAGGAAAACAGGACCCTTTGTTTGCTGCATTTTTATAGTGAACTTTCCTGCGCAAAAACCGGAAGTGACGTCATAGCACTTCCTGTTTAGCTCTATAAAAGCCCTATACGGACCAGAATGAGCTAGTCTTGTGAGAGAGGTAATGGAATGTGGTTGAAGCCTAAAACCCTCTCAAGTTGTGATTGAATAACTGACTATTCAAATTAAGCTGTATATATTTGTAAATATTTTTCTTTTTGGCGTTGGATAAATTGCATTTTTTGTTTTTTGTTCGGTTTTTCACTGGGATTTAATAAACACCGATTTTTGCACCCCAAACTGGAACGTACCCACGTGTCTTTTCCGTCGGACCATCACAGTCACCTGATCAGCCAACGAGTCAGCCGATTTACAGAGTCCTCAGTTTTAACCAGAAAGTCACTGGGGTCGCCGTCACCAGGGTCGCCATCACCGGGGTCGCCGTCACCGGAGTGGCCGTCACCGGGGTCGCCGTCACCGGAGTGGCCGTCACCGGGGTCGCCGTCACCGGGGTCGCCGTCACCGGGGTCGCCGTCACCGGGGTCGCCGTCACCGGAGTGGCCGTCACCGGGGTCGCCGTCACCGGGGTCGCCGTCACCGGAGTGGCCGTCACCGGAGTGGCTGTCACCGGAGTGGCCGTCACCGGGGTCGCCGTCACCGGGGTCGCCGTCACCGGAGTGGCCATCTCCTTTCTGCATATATGATAATAGGAGATGCCAGTTGTCATAAGAGTATTTATTTTATTTATTTGAAAGAAATTTTAAAATATATCCACCAGAACTCCCACAACGGAGAGCGACCCAGTAATAATAGCAGCATATATGAGTGTGTTTAAATATCTCTGTGTTCGGTAAAATCCACTAAACCTCCGTTTGACAGTAGTTTATATGGGACTCTTATTGTGAAAGCACTAACGATCCTGCTGAACGTGAGTGAGTTTGTAGTGCTGGTAGGTTGGAGCGGTTTAATCTGCGCTCAGGCGACTCGTCTGCGCATTGCAGCCGCTCGGGCGGAGTCTGTGTAGCATTTGCGTTAACATGCATGTCGGGTGGCACACGCGCACCCATACGTGTGCGCACACGCGCGCCGGTGTCTTAAAGGCTTTAATATCGCCC
>NC_051229.1:1407488-1447488 GCF_015220715.1 Pygocentrus nattereri
GAGTGATTTATAGTGTAATCTGAGGTTCCAAATGATTTAATCTGAAGTATTTTGTAAATCTGTGTCATCGAGTGCTGATGAAACTGCACTGTGCTAGAAGAGGCTTGGGCTTGTTAGCAGCAGGTGCTTTTATCAGAGCGCTGTTAACCTGCAGACCGGAGAGAGAGAACATGCTGATTTTCGCGTCTGCTGACGGAGGAGTGCAGGGGTTATCTGTCTGGTTGTATTCCACACGGAGTGAACAGGTGCGTAAACAGCGCCGGGTTCTGTGTGCTGGATAACGTTGGGCAGAATAAGAGCTGTTTGTGTTTGGAATCGGAGCACACAGAGCTTCTCTGCCAGCTGTCTGCTCAGGTGAGCCGAATTCATAATTAACCTGCAGTCATGATGTCACTGACTGACTGAGTGACTGAGTGACCGAGTGACGTCAGCTCCAAATACAGACTCAGGTCAGTTAACCATTAAACTGCTGGCTCATTATTCACTTAACCAAACACTCGTTAGCCAGCGTTTGCTGTGAACTACTCAGTATCTACTATGAATTATTCAGTATCTGCTATTAACTATTCAGTATCTACTATGAATTATTCAGTATCTGCTATTAACTATTCAATATCTGCTATGAATTATTCAGTTTACGTTCATTGAAGATCAGAGCATGAACTTCGTCTCCTCTGCAGACCAGTTTCTGCTCCGCCGTGCTGAACGGTATAAACTCTCACTGTGACGCGACGCTCAAGCAGAACGGGCTGAAACTTTCCGATAGGGAATGTAATCGGATACAGGCTTTTACACGGATATTATTCTTCTATTTAACAGGTTATTTACAGGATTACCCACCTGGATCAATCAGATAGAGGCTGTATTCTGAATGGCCTCAGTCGGACTAACTATTCCGATTGAGATGTTTACATTAATCAGATTATCGGCAGATTATTAGGCTGCGTGTAAACATCGCTGTTTCTGTGTCGTCCTTGCGTCGTCTGTGCCGTCAGTCTGGGAGGAAAGCAGGATTTGGTCTTTGTGATTTACTGTGATTGCAGTGAGAGCACCACCACTTTTATTCCACCTCTTATGGGAACAATTATCTAGGAACCAAAAAGGGAGCGCACAATGCTGCTCAGTGCTCAGTTCCTATTGGTAATCGCCACATCGCTTTGCTACTCATTTGCATAAAGTTAAACTCCACTCAACATTGTCGCCTCACGGACTCCGCCCACTTTGTATCTCCTACATTTGTGCTGCAAATTATTTTAAAAATTCAAGACAAAAATCATTTTGCATGACATCACCATTCACGTCACGTGTCCTCTCCTTAGAATTTCAGCCCTCAGACCCCAGCGTGGGTGGGTACAGTACGCCCTGGTGGCTGTGGAGCGGCAGGCGCGCTGCGAGACGGTGTAACAGTGTCACTGTCTTTAATATGATCTGAAATGTCAGAGCTGTCGTTCTTCGTGCTGTGAGGAATAGTGATGGGAAAGGCAGAGCGCTGATTTAAACCCACCCTGACTGACAGTCTGCGGGATTAATAAAACAGTAAAGGCGCTGGTCAGAGAGCTGCTGTGTTCTGATATTGGAGCTGAAGCTGTGGAGTTTCGCTTTGATTCGGTGATTCTACACTACACTGATGACTCTCATCAGACCGGCTTAGGTTTGACCAAACCGTACGGCTACACTGACCTGAGCTGGAACCTTCAACACGTGGAGGAAAGTTCTATGCAATAAAGTAACGTACAGCAGCCAATCAGAATAACTGCACGTTAAAATGGACCCTCAGATAATATGGTGAAGTTGTTTTGGTCAATTACAGTTAAAATTATATATATATATATTGTCCACTTTATCAGCTCCACTTACTGTATAGCTGCTCTCTGTAGTTCTACAGTTACAGACTGTAGTCCATCTGTTTCTCTGATACTCTGTTACCCTGTTCTTCAGTGGTCAGGACCCCCATGGACCCTCACAGAGCAGGTATTTGGGTGGTGGGTCATTCTCAGCACTGCAGTAACACTGACGTGGTGGTGGTGTGTTAGTGTGTGTTGCGCTGATCTGAGTGGATCAGACACAGCAGTGCTGCTGGAGTTTTTAAACAGCTCAGTGTCGCTGCTGGACTGAGAACAGTCCACCAACCAAAAATATCCAGCCAACAGCTTCCAGTGGGCAGCATCCTGTGGGCGGCGTCCTGTGGCCACTGATGTAGGACTAGAGGATGACCAACACAAACTGTGCAGCAGCAGATGAGCTGTCGTCTCTGACTTTACATCTACAAGGTGGACCGACAAGGTAGGAGCGTCTAATAGAGTGGACAGTGAGTGGACACAGTGTTTAAAACCTCCAGCAGCACTGCTGTGTCTGATCCACTCGTACCTGCGCAACACACCACCAACAGCTCGGTCGTTTCGGCTTCTGTTGTCGTCTCAGTTCAATTCAAACTAGTGTTTGTTTTAATTGTGCGCCCAATGTTCCCGAAGTTCAGTAGTACTTTTAAAATCCCTGTGTAGTTGATCTGTTTGTGTTTACAGTGCGCCTGTCATGGGTTTCTGTGTAACGTGGATTTTGTATTTTAGTTGGAAGTGTAAAAAAATCATAATAATAAAAAATGAATACACAGTTGGTGTTGTGGCCTTAAATTAGCTGAAGAATGAAGACTGACTGTTTAGGACTCGAAGATTAGGACTGTTGATTTGGGACTCGACTCGACTCGGGACTTGAGTGTCAAGTGAGACTTCCAACTTAGTGACTTGTTCCCACCTCTGGAATAATCCACCCGTACGCAGGTCGGCAGCAGAAAGCTGAACTGTGTTCCAGCATAAAAAGCGGGTCTTGGTCTGCATCCAAATCCGGTTCCCTGCTGGTGGGACAGCGTTCTCATCCTCTCCTTCTCTTCTAGCAGCACCAGCGCTCTACTGTCAGCATAATCTGCCTGTTTTACCGTCTGACTCTACAGACTCTCAGAATGAGCTGCTGTTAAAAATGATAGACACGCCAGAAGATCTAAGCCCAGAGATTGATTTGAATGCATGAGTTGTAGGGGACAGGGGCGGGGCTTCGGGGGGGGGGGGGGGGGGGGGGGGGGCGGGGGGGGGGCGGGGGGGCTGGGAGGACGGCACGCCCTCGGCCCAGGCCTAGAGGGGGCCTGGATGGGAGAGAGGATAAGATTTGAAGTAGCCGGGCCTCTATCACGTCCGAAGAGAGCTGGAGAAGGCGGCCCTCTCCTGATTGTATCCAGATGAGCACGGTATACGTCCAAAGGCACAGCCCACCTCACACCACCCATCATTCAAGTCCTACACGGGGCTTTTAAAGGGTGCCACAGTCAGGACTGACTTTAGTGATGTAGTGGGTGTAAAATAGTGAATAAGATCTTGTTCTGCAGGACCGGCTTCATTTTCACTCCTACATTTAACTTCATGACACGCACATTTTCAAGTGGATGGCCGATAAGCGAAGCTTGTAAGCCCCGCTGTTGTACGCATGTGTATGTTGTAATGATTTTATGATGAGCTTTATTAAATAATAAAGGGTATAAATGGCCCGGTCATTTTCCCCGCCCCCGGCCCGGCTCTGATTTGTTCCGTAGAGGTAGGGGAGCATGCTGGCCGAGTACGGCGAGCTGAGTGGTTAAACTCAAACCGACAAAGAAGCGGATATTAATAAGCCTGATTGTTATAGTTGATTGTGACAGCACTGATCCAGAAGCCCGGCTGAGTGGAGCGGTTAGTGTGCTTTAGCTATTTCAGCCGCTAAAAGCCTCAAAACTAAAGAGACCAGCCGATTCCTCTTCGGGGGACGTCAGCGGAGTATTCTCAGTGAAAATACGCCGGGCGGCAGCTCCGGTTCAGCGGGAATATGGTTGATATCACAGGCTTATTGTTGTTTTCTTTATTTTTGCAGGTATTCCAAGCAACCTTGGCACAGCAGGTGAGTTAATTCAATGAAGCATCAGATCACTGGTAAAAAATCCCATTAACCCAAAGAGTTTATCACAATATCTACACATACCGCACTGTATTTAACCTATTTGCTCATCTTCACGCAGCTCGACCAAATGTTTCCTCTCTTGGAGTGGCAAACCGAAACCAAGGTAAGACCTCAAATCAGACGGGCAGGCAGACAGGCAGGCAGGCTGGCAGGCAGACAGATGGGCAGACAGGCAGACAAACAGACAGACAGGCAGGCAGGCAGGCAGACAGGCAGAAAGACATGCAAGCAGACAGACAGACAGACAGGTAGACAGATAGATAGATAGACGCAGACAGACAGACAGGCAGGCAGAAAGACATGCAAGCAGACAGACAGACAGACCTCCTCAGTCAGAAACAGCTTGCAGATCTCTGTCGCTCACAGCAGCTTCCAACAGTCCAAGAACACTTTAATACCCCTCGACATTTAATTAGACGAGAGAGAGAGAGAGAGAGAGAGAGAGAGAGAGAGAGAAGGCTAAAGAAACAATGGAGTCAGAAAAACGAGGAAAGGGGATAGAGAGAGCAAAAAGAAAAAGGGAGGAAGAGAGAAGAAAAGAAATAGGAGAGAAAAAGGAGAAACAGAGAGAGAGAGGGTGAGAGAGAGAGGAAGAGTGAGAGAGAGAGAGAGAGAGGGTGAGGGTGAGACAGAGACAGAGACAGAGACAGAGACAGAGACAGAGACAGAGACAGAGACAGAGACAGAGACAGAGACAGAGAGAGAGAGGGTGAGAGAGAGAGGGTGAGGGTGAGAGGGTGAGGGTGAGAGAGAGAGAGAGAGAAAGAGAGAGAGAGAAAGAGAAAGAGAAAGAGAAAGAGAGAGAGAGAGAGAGAGAGAGTGAGAGAGAGAGAGAGAGTGAGAGAGAGGGTGAGAGTGAGAGAGAGGGTGAGAGTGAGAGAGAGGGTGAGAGTGAGAGAGAGAGAGAGAGAGAGAGAGAGAGAGGGTGAGAGTGAGAGAGAGAGAGGGTGAGAGTGAGAGAGAGAGAGAGAGAGAAAGAGAGAGCGAGAGAGAGAGAGAGAGAGGGTGAGAGAGAGAGCGAGAGAGAGAGAGGGTGAGAGAGAGAGCGAGAGAGAGAGAGAGAGAGGGGTGAGAGAGAGAGAGAGAGAGAGAGAGAGAGAGAGAGAGAGAGAGAGACAAAGACGGGGAGCGAGAGGGAGAGAGCAGAAAGGAAAACAGAAATCGAGTGAAGGAAGAAAGGAAATGAGGGAGAAAGAAGGAGGGAGAGAGCAGAAAGGAATAGAGAGCCAGGGAAAGAAAGTGCAGAAAGTAAAAGGCTAGAAGAGAGAGAGAAGAAAGCAGATAGGAGAGAAAAAGAGAGACAGAGAAGGAAGGAGGGAGAAAGGGAAATGGAGACGTCAGACACCAAACACGACCTGACTGGGGAATCTGGAATTCGGTCAGTCTTGCATGTGTTGTGTTTTTACGCTGGTGTGCTCATCAACCAGTATGACCACACTGTACTGACCAGCTTAGTCCAGCATGGAATTCTTGCTGGTCTGTGCTGTGGTTCTCAGCAGGGCTCTCAGTAACGAGGCCAAGACTCTCTCAGATTGGAGCGCTGCTGTCTGAACATATTACAGCCGGTTAAATGACCTCAGCGGTAAGAAACGGCGTTAAACGCTGAATAAACGACAGGGCCACATTACCTGGCTCCGGCCCACTGGTCAGGGCTGAATAATGACCGGCCTGCAGGCGCTCTCATAAGGCTCAAACCAAACCTGGCATGCAATTCACTGCAGTAGGTGAGACATCTCAGGTAATAAAGCCAGCACCTTGGGCTAGCCTTAGCCTTAGCCAAGCGCCTTCACACGCAAGATCTCAGCCTGCTGACGTGCCTCGGCCTCACAGCCGGTCAGCAGGCACACACAATGCTCTTCAAGACCAGGGTGGGTAACGCAGACCAGACCACCTTAAACGCCAATGGATTTCTCCTGATACACACACAGCAACATGACTTGTCTATGAGCATCTATAAACACATTCATAACGTGTTATAATGCAGGCCTAAGGCTTTATAAACATGGCTGTACATATTTATAAAAAGGAATTTGTTGACCTCCAGTTCATAACAAGGCGCTGATAGGAGAGAAAAAGCAAAACCTCGTCTTTATTTTCACGTTAATCTATTTAAAAATGGTTTGCAAACCACAAACACAGCTCTACTGAAGTGAGCCAACCATTAATGCGTAAAGCCCACCCCAGCAAAGCCCACTCGCTGGGTCGCCAAGGTGGCTGGAAAATGGGTCTCCCGTAAAGAGAGAGAAAGAAAACAGCCTCCCAGCCCTCCACCCAGCCCTCCACCCAGCCCTCCACCCTGGGAAGCCTTTACAAGAGACCCAAACACCTACCCGCCAATGTCTCAGTAGCCAATTAGGTCCAAGCTCCACCTCTCAGTTCCACCTGCATCACCCACAGGGGGAAAACAGGCAGCCTAGAGGGTCATCAAATGATCTTTATTGTGTATTATGAATTGTTCACATCATGCATTATAAGCAGTGTTAATAACATGCTACAGTGTCAGTACCAAAGAAGTCAGGAATGTGAGGTAAATGATGGGACATAAGAAATTAACTGCAGCTTCATCTAATCTCTCTCCACTGAACCACTTGAGCAGGGGGGGCTCCTCCAGCCCAAAACACATATACACACCGATCAGGCGTAAGATTATGACCACCTCCTTGTTTCTACCCCCATGGACCCTCACAGAGCAGGTACTGTTTGGGTGGTGGGTCATTCTCAGCACTGCAGTAACACTGACGTGGTGGTGGTGTGTTAGTGTGTGTTGTGCTGGTCTGAGTGGATCAGACACAGCAGTGCTGCTGGAGTTTTTAAACACCTCAGTGATGCTGCTGGACTGAGAACAGTCCACCAACCAAAGACATCCAGCCGACAGCATCCTGTGGGCAGCGTCCTGTGACCACTGATGAAGGACTAGAGGATGACCAACACAAACCGTACAGCAGCAGATGAGCTGTCGTCTCTGACTTTACATCTACAAGGTGGACCGACGAGGTAGGAGTGTCTAATAGAGTGGACAGTGAGTGGACACAGTGTTTAAAAACTCCAGCAGCACTGCTGTGTCTGATCCACTCGCACCAGCACAACACACACTAACACACCACCACCACGTCAGTGTTACTTCAGTGCTGAGAATGTTCCACCACCCAAACAGTACCTGCTCTGTGAGGGTCCATGGGGGTCCTGACCACTGAAGAACAGGGTAACAGAGTATCAGAGAAACAGATGGACTACAGTCTGTAACTGTAGAACTACAGAGTGCAGCTATACGGTCAGTGGAGCTGATAAAGTGGACAGTGAGCGTAGAAACGAGGAGGTGGTCTTGATGTTATGCTTGATCAGTGTGTGTGTGTGTATATATATATATATATATATATATATATATATATATATATATATATATATATATATATATATATATATATATATATATATATATATACACACACACACACAAGATGTCGATCTACATGTGCAGGTATAGATTAGCTAAATCGAAGTTACAGTAGATCAGAGTGAGTTTGAGGTGTGGATGTGTTTTGGACTGGATTGTCCGTAGAGATCATGATGATGATGATTACAGTGGTGGTGATGGGAACCAGGCGTCGCCATGACTACAACACAGATATAGTCACTTTATTTACCATCCAGAACCACCAGAGAACCTACACGAGTCCCAGTATTGTGCACAGTGCACTACTCAAGCTAGCGTGTATGAGAGCGCTGGCACGTGCCGGAGGTGCGATGCTGGTGTGATGTGGTGTGATGTGTCTCAGAGGGAGCTGCAGCTCCGGCGCACAAGTCACACTTCAGCCTCTTCTGGAGGGAAACACACCAGACAGTGCAAATGCAATCCATGCTGCTGGGCGCTGTTTATGGCAGATGACCTTGCACATCAGGCGAGGGGCTTCAGTCACAAAGATAAAGACCAAAACAGACTAAAAGACAGCGGGTGGTCTTGGGGTCAGAAATGTAGGAAGGCTATGAAGCTCCTTATCCTCTGAAGTCGTCCATCATTCTTTAGTCTGTGTTTTGCCTTTATTACAACATCCAGGGCTGCGACGAAATGTATCACAACATTTCTTGGAATGGAAATTATATTGTTAAGTGTAAACACATTGAACCAGTTACTGACCCAATCTGATTTTCTGCAGTTATCAGATTATTAAGTGTAAACACACTGAACCAGTTACTGACCCAATCTGATTTTCTGCAGTTATCAGATTATTAAGTGTAAACACACTGAACCAGTTACTGACACAATCTGATTTTCTGCAGTTATCAGATTATTAAGTGTAAACACACTGAACCAGTTACTGACACAATCTGATTTTCTGCAGTTATCAGATTATTAAGTGTAAACACACTGAACCAGTTACTGACCCAATCTGATTTTCTGCAGTTATCAGATTATTAAGTGTAAACACACTGAACCAGTTACTGACCCAATCTGATTTTCTGCAGTTATCAGATTATTAAGTGTAAACACGCTGAACCAGTTACTGACCCAGTCTGATTTTCTGCAGTTATCAGATTATTAAGTGTAAACACGCTGAACCAGTTACTGACCCAATCTGATTTTCTGCAGTTATCAGATTATTAAGTGTAAACACACGGAACCAGTTACTGACCCAGTCTGATTTTCTGCAGTTATCAGATTATTAAGTGTAAACACACGGAACCGGTTACTGACACAATCTGATTTACTGCAGTTATCAGATTATTAAGTGTAAACACACGGAACCGGTTACTGACACAATCTGATTTTCTGTAGTTATCAGATTTTTCAGTGTAAACACACTGAACCGGTTACTGACACAGTCTGATTTTCTGCAGTTATCAGATTATTAAGTGTAAACACACTGAACCAGTTACTGACACAATCTGATTTTCTGCAGTAATCAGATTATTAAGTGTAAACACACTGAACCAGTTACTGACACAATCTGATTTTCTGCAGTAATCAGATTATTAAGTGTAAACACACTGAACCAGTTACTGACACAATCTGATTTTCTGCAGTTATCAGATTATTCAGTGTAAACACACTGAACCAGTTACTGACACAATCTGATTTTCTGCAGTTATCAGATTATTAAGTGTAAACACACTGAACCAGTTACTGACCCAAACTGATTTTCTGCAGTTATCAGATTATTAAGTGTAAACACGCTGAACCAGTTACTGACCCAATCTGATTTTCTGCAGTTATCAGATTATTAAGTGTAAACACGCTGAACCAGTTACTGACCCAATCTGATTTTCTGCAGTTATCAGATTATTAAGTGTAAACACGCTGAACCAGTTACTGACCCAATCTGATTTTCTGCAGTTATCAGATTATTAAGTGTAAATACGCTGAACCAGTTACTGACCCAATCTGATTTTCTGCAGTTATCAGATTATTAAGTGTAAACCCACTGAACCAGTTACTGACCCAATCTGATTTTCTGCAGTTATCAGATTATTAAGTGTAAACCCACTGAACCAGTTACTGACCCAATCTGATTTTCTGCAGTTATCAGATTATTAAGTGTAAACCCACTGAACCAGTTACTGACCCAATCTGATTTTCTGCAGTTATCAGATTATTAAGTGTAAACACACTGAACCAGTTACTGACCCAATCTGATTTTCTGCAGTTATCAGATTATTAAGTGTAAACACACTGAACCAGTTACTGACCCAATCTGATTTTCTGCAGTTATCAGATTATTAAGTGTAAACACACTGAACCAGTTACTGACACAGTCTGATTTTCTGCAGTTATCAGATTATTAAGTGTAAACACACTGAACCAGTTACTGACCCAATCTGATTTTCTGCAGTTATCAGATTATTAAGTGTAAACACACTGAACCAGTTACTGACCCAATCTGATTTTCTGCAGTTATCAGATTATTAAGTGTAAACACACTGAACCAGTTACTGACCCAATCTGATTTTCTGCAGTTATCAGATTATTAAGTGTAAACACACTGAACCAGTTACTGACACAGTCTGATTTTCTGCAGTTATCAGATTATTAAGTGTAAACACACTGAACCAGTTATTGACCCAATCTGATTTTCTGCAGTTATCAGATTATTAAGTGTAAACACACTGAACCAATTACTGACACAGTCTGATTTTCTGCAGTTATCAGATTATTAAGTGTAAACACACTGAACCAGTTACTGACACAGTCTGATTTACTGTAGTTATCAGATTATTAAGTGTAAACACACTGAACCAGTTACTGACCCAATCTGATTTTCTGCAGTTATCAGATTATTAAGTGTAAACACACTGAACCAGTTACTGCCCCAATCTGATTTTCTGCAGTTATCAGATTATTAAGTGTAAACACACTGAACCAGTTACTGACACAGTCTGATTTACTGCAGTTATCAGATTATTAAGTGTAAACACACTGAACCAGTTACTGGAAGGTATTTTATTGTATTGTTTTGTCAAATATATACAAGACTATTTCCATTTCATAAGCAACTTGGACACTAGAAGGCGCTGCAGAGAGAGAAAATTTCCACATAATGTAAAGGTTTTAGAATCAAGCCTTCAATTGCAATAGAATTATTTCAGTATGAAAGACTTCTAGTCTTTAGAGGGTTAAATCTTTTAAAGCATGGTTCTTTAGGGAACCAAAAGTAGTTCAAGCATGTGCTGCATTGCTGCACGCATGCAGTGGAAAGCGCACAGCCGAGGAACGGGAGCTGTGCTTTATGCGGTCTTGCCAGGCTGCTCCTGCCGCAGCCGCCGCAGTAAGAAAAGAAGGAAAGAAAATGAAGCTAATCTGGGGTGCAGATGCTGCCGGAAAGACAATGGCGCTGAGGGTCTTCTGGAGGCCATTCAGCACCACAGCTAATCCCACACACGCTCCAACAAAGTAAACTCCACAAGGCTGGAGATTAAAAGTTTGAATCCAAATGAAAATCTACCAAGAGCCGCCGCTCAGAGGAAAAATCCCAAACTCTCCGAGCATCTGCCGGAGCGAGCTTCCGACTCTCAGAGAGAGAGAAGACAACAACAACAACAGCAACAAACAGCTCAGTTCGAGTCTTAGTTTAATATTAGAGATTTCTGATCATGTATTCTGCATTTGTTGATTTGACAGAGTGCTAAAAATAATGGGTGGTGTTTAAGCAGTAGAACAGTGGAGGTCGTGCATTACGTTTGGTCACAGTAGATCATCCTCGCTGGGATTTTATTCACCGTAACAGACCGCCTCCAGAGTTCTACTGCTTTTATGCAATGATTTTGAAAAGGAAAATAACAAATTAAGCAAATAAACCTCGAATATTTGATTTACGTGTATATTAATATTAATATTCTGCCAAAAAACATAGTTCCAACAGCTTGGAATAAAGAGATTGTTGTTGCTTAGCAACCAATGTTGAGTGATGATACGGGAACAGTTAAGCTGAGCACTGAAGCTATTTAAGACCTATTTAACAGTAACTAAGGGTCAGTTTTTCTGTGGTGAGTTCTTCAAAGCCTGGACAACAGGGAGCGAGATAGCTAATCATCTAATTTGGCCATTCAGAGCTTGTATTCTAACAGTTGTATACAATAAACAACAACAACAAAAGGACAATTATATTTTTAATTGTAATTATGTTTGTCAATTAATCATCAGCTAAAATTTTATGATTGTGACCTAGGAATGAGTGCATGGCTGGAAAATGTGCATTTCTAATAATAAAAATCATGAAATCATGACTAGCATTCAGGTCAGAAATACCTTTAAAGTATTGAGTACTTTTTGATTGTTTTTGCCTTGCTCACAAATTATTTCTTCAGGAATCTGACAATTGATGATGATACAGGCGACGGGAATCATACAAATGCCATACAAGTTTACTAACAATAACAAAATACGGTGCATCAGTTATACATATAAACACTTGTTCAGACAGTCCAAGAAATCCTTGAGTACTTTTGATTATTATAGGTGAAAATATAGGTGAGTGGAATCATATAAAAGGGAAATAGAAGCTGCCCAAACATAGAACCCTGTGGCACACCACAGCAAATGTCTTACAAGTTTGGCAACAAAACACTGTATCTGTATCAGTCAGTCAGTTTTTTCCTTACTCACAAATTATTTCTTCAGGGTCAGGAATCTAACAATTGATGATAATATAAGTGAGGTGAGTCATATAAAAGGAAAATGAAAGTGGCCCAAGGATTGTCCCTTGAGGTACACCACAGTGAATGTCATACAAGTTTGCCAATAGTAACAAAACAATGTGTATCCGTTAGACGTAAAAACATTCATGACCTTTTCAGACAGTCCAAGAAATCCTTGAGTATTCTTGCTTATTTTTGCCCCATTTGCTCAAAAAGCATTTCTTCAGTGACAATATTTAGGAGATTCATCATAAGACACAAAGTAGCATGAAATTAAACTCAATCTAATAAACGAACAGGCCTTCTCCTCCTCTCCCTAACGTAATACATTCCTGCATAATGGAGGTGAATACAATGCAACGGCAATCGGTTTCCTTTATGGAAGCATGTTTACATGATCTGCACTAGATGAATGAAGGTGACTTGGGCATGAGTGCCATTCTCTTTCATTCTCTTTCGTTCTTTCAAGGTAAAATGTCAGGCCTACATACATACATATTGCACATTTCCCCAGAAAGAAAAAACATGGTCACTTTTTTCATGTTTTGAAATCAGAAACACTGAATACAAACCCAGAAATACAAAATTAGAAGCAGAGTGTATTTATATAATCTTCTTCATTATAAATAAGCACCTGAACTGAACATAAATGGCTGCATTTGCGTGTAGTCTTGCGCATTGAATCATATCAGGCTTCAGCTCCTATAACCTTGGGAAAAGTTGCTGAAAGGTACATAAACAAATAGTTTTTTTTTTCAATATTATTTGTTGGATGGCAAAATGACCTCTGCGTTCTGGTTTGCATATCAAAAGGGCCGACGCTGTGGAGTTCTCAGTGGGAGGGTTCTCAGTGTGTTTATGAAAGAGCCTGTGGCCAGGAGAGGAAATTTTGTTCTCAATTTTCTTCTCATATTGCAGACGTTTTGACAATCTGCATCCAAAAACCCCACAATTCATTCTTGTTATTGGTCTCAGCACTGCAGCATTATCTCCTGTTTACCTTTTGGACCTGAACCCCCCCACTGGCAGGAATAGCTGGGCGACAAAACTCAGATTTCCTCCCTTAACCCCCAACGTAGTTGATCGTGTTTGGTGTCTGAAGTTTACTTCTCTAGTTTTGCACATGAGCTACGAGGCCAATGTAGCTAACAAGTAATGGAGTAACTCTACCAATTGCCAAGTGCTAATTCATCACATGTTTGCCATGCTGGACACAGCTGCCCAGTGTCTCTAATAGACTTGATTATGCGGTTTCTGACACTGTCTGACTTACCGTTATCTATAAACATGGACTAAAGTACATTAGCATAGCTAAAAACAATCTTGAAGCCTAAATTATGGCCATTCCTTTGTCCAATTTTTAATTACTGCCAGTATTGGAGACTTGTTTTCATTCAAAATCCTCTTTTAGTAACACTGAATTAGACCATATTAGGCTCAAAACTGTGGTCAGAGAAAGGAATCTTGCACTTTTTTTAGATTCAACATAAGTTGCCGAACTTCTGGTATTGCTTGTTAGTTTTATCCTCCATGCTGAAGACACAGCAAGAAGAATTTCAGTTTTGTTGTTACTCATTTTCAAGAAACTTGCTGTTCATAAAATTCATGATAATATAGCTCTGTAAGGAAAATAGAAGAGGGCCAAGAATGGAACCTTGTGGTACACCACAGTGAATGTTATACTTTTCATATATGAATTCGCTATGAGTAATAAAACACAGTTACACCTTTTACCAAGACTTTTTCTGTACTGCACTCTTTCCCTTTTGTAGCATATTAGACAGTCATCTCATACATTTACATGTGTGCATGTTCGTCGATATGATTAAACTTCAATTGCAGATTTACGAATAGCGTTTTGGCTTTTGAACAGCAGTGTAAATCTAATTTTTCCTGTTTCCCCACAGCTCAAGTTTGTGATAACGTCCTCCTGCGCTGTCAGAATGGAGGTGTTTGTCACCAACACCAGCGCTGCCAGTGTCCAGCGGGTTTCTCCGGGGTTCTGTGCGAACGGGTCCAGTGCCAGGGTGAATCCTGCCAGGATCTTAACTCTGGCCAGGTCAGCCACAGCCTCCAGTCCAGTGGCCAGTTTCTGGTCATTCTGCTGGTGCTTGTTTCCTCCATGCTGGACACCTGGGACCTATCATCACTCTGAAAAAATAAAAGGGACGGTCATCATGAGCAGCAACAGTAAGAATGAACCGAGAATTGTGAGGCATTTGGGTTGGTATGATGGTCTCGTTGGGCTTTTATACTGAGCCACCAGCCTCCACTGAACCAGAATTATCAGCCAACTGACCTCTCCAAGCTTCAACCACAAACAAGGTTTTTTTTGTAGCAACTGTTGTGAGGTTGGAAAACTTTTACAGACCACTGGTAAAAACCCTATTTAAGCTGATGTAACCTGTAACCCCTCATCAAAGAGCCTACGTTTTGAGTGTGTTATTAAGGGTTAATTGGGCTTTTAACATTGTGACCTGTCCAAGCCTTTATATCTCTTTCTCATTCACCATCCCTGAGTTGCTTGAGTTTTACTGAGGCAACATTTTTGTCTGTATTTTGATCTGCAATGTTGGTATATATACAGTACTGTGCAAAAGTCAGAGACCACCCTTTCTTTTATTTCAGGTGAAGTGAAAACAGTAATTTAGTGCAAGTTATTGATTTTTCAGGAAAAATGAATAAGGATATTAGACATAAGATAATCCACAAATTGGAAAAAAAAAAACTGTGCCTCCTAACAACCACGTGGAAGACCTGGTCGACCCCAAAACTGCCCCCATCTTTGAGAGTCAAGCTGCTTCAGATCTGAAAACATCCACAGGTGTTTCTGTCCATCCTTCCACCGTGAGAAGACCACTCAGCGCTGTGGGTCTGAAAGGACGTGTAGCGGATCAAGAAGAACCTCACTGAGAAAAGGAGACGGACACACCAAACAAAGAAGCTGGACGATGGACTGACCACCCCAGAGCCCAGACCTCAGCACCACTGAATGGGTTTGATTAGTTCAGAAAATCATCAACCAGCTTCTCAGACTGAGCTTTGGAGGCGTGTCTGCAGGTTCTTTGAGGAGCTGAAAGCGAGTCTGCTGAGAAGAACGGAAGCTGGAATGAAGGTGAAGAGACTCACTGACCCTCACAGCTGAGTTGATGAGGCGTCTGTGTGTTTTTGTAATAAATGAAGGGGGGTCTCTTTTGCACAGTACATGCTGCATTACCCTGAATGGGGGCTTCTACCAGCGTTCTGTGAAACTTCAACTTCACAACCTAGCTATGAATGAATCGTGTGTGGGTGGAGCCCGGATGGGACAATATGCATTCACTGCAACCTGGCTGAGCATATCGCATGGTTTTGTTAGCTTCTGAGAAACGGGTTCTGTGAACTGGAACCTTCCTATTTTCAGGACCAGACACTAAGGTGGGCTGTATTGGCTTGAATTCAACAGCCCTCCTAGTTGGTAATCTGAGCAGCACCTTAGTGGGCTGGCCTCAGTGAACATGGACCTTCCTTTTTCATTCTTACTGTGGCTGCATCTACAGAGACTCACCATGGGCGCTTTCAGCCTGACCTCCAGTGAACGGACTAAAGGACAGCTAAGGACGATTGCTGCCTAGCTCTGAAAAAAAACCCAATAAAACATATTTAAATATTTACTGACTTGAAAGGCGACCCGCAGAGAAGTTTTCTACCTGTGGTGTCAGCTGAGAGCGAGCCTGTGCCGCAGGACGGGTGAAGAAACGAGCGAAACAGAACACGGGAGATTCCAGCAGCGCTGACGTGGGTGACTGTCAGGCTTCTTTTTAGACTGAACAACAAATGTTGACGCTGTTCTACAGACAGGAAAGAGATTCACCGTGAATTCCTGAGACACTACAATGCACCGTTTTTGGACCGACACTGAAAAACAAAAACTCACAGACTGAGAAGATGAACAGACACATCCTTACCTGACCAGAGCCTGAAACCAGTTTCGGTTCATTTGAACTAAACCTGCTTCACTTTCCCCAAAACGCTTCCACTTGGAACGGTACATGTGACGAAACTGAGGCGAGCTTCTTATTTGGGGTTTCTGTTCCACCTTAAATGGTGCAGAAAATGCATGCTGGATCTTATTTACCAGCTTTTAGGTCAAATTCTCAGTTCCACCTTAAAAACAAACAAACCAGTACAGAATGGCACCACGAAACAACCAGGTTAATGTCGACTTCTTATGCGGCGGATTCTTCGATGAGCCAGAGAATTTGGAAAAGGGAGAATTCCCACCCTGTCATGTCTCCTGCATTTCCCAAACACTAGAGGGCGCTCTAGTGTGAGCCCAAAATAAATGGGTTCATTTGGAGCATCTAAGCATAATAATTTATAAATGCTTAAATATTTTAATGTAAGATGATTCAGTCGTTTCCTGAACACAGAGCAGCATAAAACATTTTAACACCGTTGTTATATTTTTAAAACGGAGTTTAAAACGGCGCCTCATGTATATTCATGATGTCAGAGAGCGCGAACAGCCAATGAGCTGCTCCGCCCGCCAGTCAATCAGCCCTCAGTAGCAGTAATGTTAGTGTGTTTGCTGTAGTAAAAGGAAAAGTGAGTTTTCTTTGGTTTTTTTAGTGAAGTACATCCTTCTACTGTTAAAATTTAGGAAAGTTCTGGACGAGTGATTAGAAATTATTTTAACATTTCCTTTTTAGCCGTTTAGCTCCATTAACCCCATTAATCGAGGACTCGCACGTGGGCGCCCTCTGCTGTTCAGCAGTCCTGTTTTTGATATAATGGGAGAAATAGGAAGTAGCCAGACTCCTCATAAACCGCCTCTGGTTGAGTATTTTATTCCATGTTAAATAGATCAGAAGTTACATTCTGGCACCTATTTAAGGTGGAACAGTAAAGTTCCGATTAAAAGCTGTCAAATCAGACCCAAAATATAACTTCTGCACCATTTAAGGTGGAATGGAAAGCTTGAATAAGAAGCCAACTTCCACTTTGTCATTTTGTGTTTTGTGTATTGTTTTGTTTCTTTTTTTAAATGATGAAGATGTTCTGGCAGCACTTTATTCTGATGGTCCACTGTAGATGAGTTGCAGATTCTGAAAAGAAACCTCCTAAACGATCACTGACCCGAAACACGACACTCACTCTGAAGGCCTAGCTGTTGTGCAATTTATTTATATGTAAATAAATTTATTGGAATGTATGTGTTTGTATAACTGATGATATATCTTGCACAACAAACATGAATTTTTGGACGGCAGCATGAGCTCAACCAATCACCATCATCTGTGCAACCCAGATTATAATAACATAATGATACAGCATAAAATCTGGAATAATGAGTTTTCTTTGGGGACTATTTTGCCGCACAGCGCCCTGCATGTCTCCCTCCACCATGAATGGAGTTGAAGTTCTCTAAACTCTCATAAAACAGCGTCTCAGTCATCAGGCAGTGAATTCAGAACCAGTTCATGTAGGAACTTTCTGTAGGAGCTTTTAGAGGGACGTCTGGTTCCCATCACCACCACTGTGAGGAGCTTTTAGAGGGGGACGTCTGGTTCCCATCACCACCACTGTGAGGAGCTTTTAGAGGGGGACGTCTGGTTCCCATCACCACCACTGTGAGCAGTTCTGACTCGGCAAGTTTATCTAGAGCAGAGTGCTCAGAACCGCTCAGAACCGCTCTGTTTACATCCTAAACTTTTAATTTAATTGTACAGAAATTTTGAAAAATCAATGCAATTATTTATTTATTTATTTTTAAACATGGCAAATCCCCACATTTAGAAATGTATTGGACTTGATCTGAAAGTCCCACTGCATTAAAATCACATTTTTTGTCCCGTGTGAACGGAGATTCACCCATAGATCATATATAGAGGACCATGAAAATAAAGTGTGACTGATTTAGGTTTTGTGTAAATGCTTTTCAGTGTAAGATTGTTTAGTCCTAAATCTTCAGTACTGATACTTAAACAAGCAAAAACAGGTCGTTAAGCACTGTTATACTGGGACGTATTTGTTGGTTTTATGTGGATTTTCTGAGTGGAAGTCAGTCGGGAAAGTGAGCAGGTGTTTGCTACCTGGTTGTATTGGATTTAGGCTCCGCCCACTAAGCTCTCACACTCTGATCCTGGTAAGTAAAGTCATCTTCATTCAAGTCAATATGCCTAATATTTCTCATTCTGAAATGATGGGAGTGATATAAGATTTTTTAACTCATGTTTTTAGCCTAAAGTAATTTTATCTAGTGAATATTATATTGGCATTATTTCTCAAAACAAACAAAATTAGCTTCAGTATTTATAAAAACAAGCAAGATTATCTGTATTATTCGTCAAAACAAGCAAAATATTCTAGAATTTTTCTGAAAACAATCAATGGATTATTCATTAAAATAAAGCCATATTATCCACATCATTAAAACAAGCAAAATATTCTGGATTATGTCTCAAAATAAGATACATTATCTACATTATTTATCAAAAGAGTAGAATATTCTAGATTATTTCAGAAAACAAGCAAAATTTTCTGGATCATTCATTAAAATGAAGCAACATTATCTACATTATTAAAACAAGCTAAATACTCTGGATTATTTCTGAAAACGAGATAAATTCTCTGGATTATTCTTAAAAACAAGCAAAATATCGGAATCTCTCTGAAAACAAATAAAAATTACCTACAGTTTTAGATGAAATTACTTTTACAATTAAAAGCGCCTGGAAATCTGGAAATAGGTTGAGTGATCTTGTCATTTCCTTATAACAATCTCGGGATGAGAAATCTTTGACATGTTGACGAGATTTTAGATGATTTGGCTTGCCGAGCTCGGGTTTTCCTGCAGACGGGTGTGTTGGTGAAGGAATCTGAGCGTCAGTGAGCAGAACATGCTCGTCTTGTATTATTACTCCTGTATCCTCTGGAAACTGGTTGAGTCTTAATATGTTTACTACTGGCCTGGTTGCACATTTCCCTCGTATTGATCACCAGCCGTCCACTCAAAGACATTCGTTTGCAGTTCCTCACATTCACCTTGAAGGGCATTCATCGCTTTTCTCACTGTGTGGAAGCCAAATATGTTAATAAAAATTACAATTAGGGCTGCACAATATGGACAAAATACTAATATCTGGCTTATAATACTACAAACAGTAACTTGCAACATATTAAGAGCACAGTGGTGATATTAAAGTAGTGTGTGTCTATTAAAGATTGATACTGTTTAAATCAAAATAACAGACATTTGTTGGTTTATATGAATATGTTGATTTATAAAAACACCCACAGAAGCTTATCTGGAGCTGTGATTGGTCATGGTGTTCACAGTACCCTGTAAACATACACTGTGATTGGTTAGAGGGCTCATTTGCATATTGCGGCCTTGTACCAAAGGTCAGTCACAATAACAGTTAATGAACGATATATTGTGCAGCCGTAATGATGATCAACTCTGTGGGTTCAGTATTAATGCTTTTTCCAGCGTACATTGTGTTCACCTTTTCATTCAGAAGTAGCCCAAGCTAAATGGTCATTTCCCCTCATGTTTGGCTGTTTGTGGTCAGCACAAGAAAATCAAAGCTGTCAAAGGTGCGAGCTAACTTAATAAACAGACTTCACTGTTTTCCAACATCTGTGACAGGATTTCCCTGCATTTCTCCAGCAACACAAACTGTCCACACAGGTTTACACACAATGCAGTACAGTCATTTTCTCATAATGTTCACTGGTTAATACTGACTTTAAGGTCTGAGGGCACCGTCTCAATACACTCATCTCTCCTTAAACGCTCCTCTAAAGGTTCTTCATAGAACAGGATCCTCATGTGTTTCATATCTAAATGCTCCGTTATCTTCATCACTACTTTCCAAACCCGCTGCAGCAGCTTCAGCAGCTGGAAACTCTCTGACGCCGTTTCACACGAGATGTGGACTGAATGAAGAATGAAGGGTTTCCGGCGTGACGGTCAGTCCTTAGTGATCTCCTGAGTGTCCGTCGGTCAGTTTCACACGAATGCAGCAGCTCCACACGCTGAGAGGCAGATGACGTGTATCTCAGCCCCTCTTCATAGGCTCATAACTCCGGATGTGAGTCTCGTATGATCTCAGGATGAGTTGGGACGGAAAGGGCGGCTCTACGGATTCAGGAAGGGTTTGAACTGGATTTCTGAGCAGGATCATCACAAAGACACAGGCACAGAGATGGAGACAGAGAATTTGATGTGCAGGCGAGTTCGTGGACCCTGAGGGTTTACAAGGGTACAAATTTGGTTTGACAAATGGAGCGGGGCAACTTCAGAGGCTAAAGTTTACACACAGCATTCATCAAATGTAAACAGTAAAAAAAATAAATAAATAACTACAATTACGCTTATATTTATTTCTCAAGCTTTCGACGTCAATATGAAAACACAAAAACAAACTGAAAGGGAAAAGTTTGCGAACAGACTAGTGCAAAAATTGAAGAATAATTTTTTTCAAAATAAAATAAAGAACTTGCGGATTTCTCATCTACAGTACATAATATCATTAAAGATTCAAAGAAACCAGTGAAAGTTCTGTACGCAAGGGACAAGGCAGAAAGCCAATATTGGCTGGTCGTGATCTTTGGGCCCTCAGACAGCACTGCATTAAAAACAGAGACGATCCCTTCAGGAACACAACTCAGTCTATCAGAGATCATTTCAAGAGTTCATTTCTACATAATTTAGTGATTATGATGTAAACAGAGCAGTTTGGTGTGAAACGTTCGGTTCTAGATAATCTTACCAAGTCAGAGCCGTTCACAGTGGTGGTGATAGGAACCAGACGTCCCTCTAAAAGCTCCTACAGAAAGTTCCTACATGAACTGGTTCTGAATTCACTGCCTGATGACTGAGACGCTGTTTTATGAGAGTTTAGAGAACTTCAACTCCATTCATGGTGGAGGGAGACATGCAGGGCGTTGTGCGGCAAAATAGTCCCCAAAGAAAACTCATTATTCCAGATTTTCCACTGTTTTCCATCACCAACATTCCATATAAGCTCAGAAGACTCGTGTAGGTTCTCTGGTGGTTCTGGATGGTAAATAAAGGGTCTATATCTGTGTTGTAGTCATGGCAACGCCTGGTTCCCATCACCACCACTGTAAAGAACCGTTTCACACCAAACCCTCTGGATCTCTCTGCTTACACCTCACACACTGATTTGTATTCAATACAATTTATTGTCATTATACAATACAGTGCAGTAATAAAAGACAAACAGCAAACAGTCCAAAGACAAAGACAATAAAAGACCAGACAAACTGTGCATCGTCAGTAAGTACGAGTTGCACAGTCAGCAGTATAGCGAGTATATCGAACATAGACAAAATGTGCATAGGCAAAGGCTATAACAGGTGTACTGGACGTATAGACAGTTAGTATAGTCAGATATTCAAGTGTATCAGGTATATAGACAGAAATGTGAACTGCAGTCCAGTAAATGCAGAAGTTCTAGTGGTGTAAACAGTGGTCAGTATATAAAGTGGACAGTGCAGGTAGAGAGTAGCAGCATAACGTTCAGGCAACATCTTAAATAAACAGTAACACTGTAAATATATAAATATACTAGAAATAAGGCTTAGCCAGAGATGAGGTGCACAGCATGCAGTCCTCTGAGCTGGTGGAGCTCAGTGTGTAGTGTGCTGGGTGATCAGGCTGGTCAGTAAGAGACTGTAGAAGTGTTGTCCACTTTGTTGTATATAGGAATTGTGAAAATTGTGGAAGCTCCATGTGGTTTGTGATGGTTGAGGTCATCTAAATTGGTAGAAACATCACTTAAAGGTGTAAAAACAAGTACAAGAATTCAAACAGTTAAGAAGAAATCCATCTTTTAAAGTGTGAGATCTTATTACATTCTGCTGTAGTTTTCAGGTCTTTTATCAGCGCAGGAGCAGTTCAGGTTTCTTTGATGGACACTCGAGTTTCTCTCCATGTGATTAGGACAGTTTTGCATATACTGCGCTTGGACGGCCTCTAAATCCTCATCAGATTCAAAGCTTTTCTTCTTACCTTCTGAGAACCGGGTCAGATTTCACTATAGCAACGACTTCAAAGTCCCACCATCATTAAAATACCTGCAGCGGAAGCGTATGAAGGTGTGGAGGCTGATAATCAAGTGTAATCCATAAAGTAAATGAGATCATCTGTACTGCTGTGGAATAAGGATGAGAGTGTATGTTTTTGCACATTGTAGGATAAAAATGTCCCGGCTGTAGTAGATACTGAGCTTTTCCACACACACTATATTTCCAAAAGTATTCGGTCGTCTGGCTTCACACGCATATGATCTTGAGTGGCATCCCGTTCTTAATCCATAGGGTTTAATATGATGTCGGCTCACCCTTACAGCTATAACAGCTTCAACTCTTCTGGGAAGGCTTTCCACAAGGGTTAGGAGTGTTTATGGGAATTTCTGGCCGTTCTTCCATAAGCACATTTGTGAGGTCAGACACTGATGTTGGACGAGAAGGCCTGGCTCACAGTCTCCACTCTAATTCATCCCAAAGGTGTTCTGTGGGGTTGAGGTCAGGACTCTGTGCAGGCCAGTCAAGTTCTTCCACACCAAACTGGCTCATCCACGTCTTTATGGACCTTCTTTGTGCACTGGTGTGCAGTCATGTTGGAGCAGGAAGGGGCCGTCCCCAAACTGTTCCCACAAAGTTGGGAGCGTGAAATTGTCCAGAATCTCTTGGAGCTGAAGCTTTAAGAGTTCCTTTCACTGGAACTAAGGGGCCGAGCCCAACTCCTGAAAAACACCCCCACACCATGATCCCCCCTCCACCAAACTTTACACTCGGCACAATGCAGTCAGACAAGTACCGTCTCCTGGCAACCGCCAAACCCAGACTCATCCATCGGATTTCCAGACGGAGAAGCGTGATTGGTCACTCCAGAGAACTCGTCTCCACTGCTCTAGAGTCCAGTGGCGGCGCTTTACTCCACTGCATTCCACGCTTTGCATTGCGCTTGGTGATGTAAGGCTTGGATGCAGCTGCTCGGCCATGGAAACCCATTCCATGAAGCTCTCTACGCTGTTCTTGAGCTGATCTGAAGGCCACATGAAGTTTCTTGACCAGACTTGTTGCACAGGTGGTGTCCGATCACGGTACCACGCTGGAATTCACTGAGCTCCTGAGAGCGACCCATTCTTTCACTAATGTCTGTAGAAGCAGTCTGCAGGCCGAGGGGCTCGGCTTTATACACCTGTGGCCGTGGAAGTGACTGGAACACCTGGATTCAATGATTTGGATGCAAGATTAAAGAGTTTTATTGTTGTGTGCACAGCAGGACAGGCTGTTTCACTGTACAATGAAATTCTTACTTTGCTGCTCTTCCATTCACCAAATATAATCTTAAAAACAGAAAATATAAGAATAACACCAAAAACACACACTCACACACACATACACACATCTTCTAAGCCGCTTCTCCTTCTGGGTCGCAGGGGGTGCTGGAGCCTGTCCCAGTGGTCATCAGGCGGAAGGCAGGATGCACTAAAAACAATAGAAAATATAAAAATGAATTTTTTGTGTGTGTGTGTGTGTGTGTGTGTGTGTGTGTGTGTGTGTGTGTGTGTGTGTGTGTGATACATATATAGTGCATATGGGACAGAGATATGAGCTTGTGTCCTGACAGCGTATGAATACAGTGTGTTGTGTAGCGGTGAGATGGTGAGGGCTGTGACGTCTCTGAGGGGCTCTTGAGCGGTAATGAAGTGGTCTTAGGCCCGTGGCTCCGTCTGCAATCAGGTTTGTGGAGGACAGATTACATTAGTGAGATTACGCCACTTCATTTCAATCAAATCAAATGCCTTCCTGCACTCAGCCTTAATAACCACCTCCCTGAAGACCCGAGGCAGAGGAGGAGGAGGAGGAGGCACCGCAAGACAATATTCAGGTACTAATTCTTTTTTGTTCGTGTTTATTTTTATATAAATGGAAAAATTGTGTTATCAAAACAATACACAGCGCTAACGAAAACATCAGCGGTTGGTTTTGATGTTGTCCATTTAACAAAAATCAGCAAATTTCGCCTCTGCTGCCATTTTTAAATACATATTTAACGTATAGCTGCTGTCTGTAATTCTACAGGAGAAACCTACTTTACTTTTAATGGAAGTCAATGGAACCAGAAACCACGAAAGCAGTGATGCATAAAATCAGTATGTTTGTATTTGCTCCGGCGCTGATAAGCCTTCATACAGGCCTGTTGATTAACTCATCATTAAACGAGGATCTTAAAGTTCTTCAAAGGTTCTCTAGCGAAGATGGTTCTACTTCATCTAGAACCATGGACACTCACGGTGTGGTGAAATGGGTCTTCGGATTGATGGAGAATGTGGTGTACATGGTTCTGTGCAGCACCAAAAAAAGGTTCTTCTATTGTTACAATGCCAAGCTTATTACAGTAGACGAGAGCTTTTCAAAAAAAGGTTCTATAGGGAACCAACACATTGTCCAGCAATCCGCAGAACCATTTCACTGTGCAGAGAACCATTTAAGAACTAACTTAGGAAGACATTGGTGAATAAGGCCCGCTGTCCTAACTAAAGAACCCTGGAAGAACCGTCTTTTTTGAGAGTGTAGGTTATTAGACCCCCAGCATCAATGCAGTTATTAGTAAAATTGTGAAAATGGGTTCACATCAATGAGAATTCCTATAATAATAAATAATAATAATAATAAATAAAATGACAGCAACATAAGTCAAAACACTGCAGTTACTCTCTCCCTCTCTCTCTTTCTCTCTCTCTCTCCTTGCTCACTCCTTTCTCTCTCTCCCTCTCTCCTCTCTCTCTCCCTCTCTCTCCTCTCTCTCTCCTTGCTCTCTCCTTTCTCTCTCCCTCTCTCTCCTCTCTCTCTCCTTGCTCTCTCCTTTCTCTCTCCCTCTCTCTCCTCCCTCTCTCCTCTCTCTCTCCCTCTCTCTCCTCTCTCTCTCCTTGCTCTCTCCTTTCTCTCTTTCCCTCTCTCTCCCTCTCTCTCCTCTCTCTCACCCTTTCCTCTCTCTCACCCTCTCTCCTCTCTCTCTCTCTCCCTCTCTCTCCTCTCTCTCTCCTTGCTCTCTCCTCTCTCTCCTTTTTCTCTCACCCTCTCTCCTTTCTCTCCCTCTCTCACTCTCTCTCCTTTCTCTCCCTCTCTCACTCTCTCTCTCTCTCACCCTCTCCTCTCTCTCACCCTCTCTCCTCTCTCTCTCTCTCCCTCTCTCTCCTCTCTCTCTCCTTTTTCTCTCACCCTCTCTCCTTTCTCTCCCTCTCTCACTCTCTCTCCTTTCTCTCCCTCTCTCACTCTCTCTCCTTTCTTTCTCTCTCTCGCTCTCCTTTGTGTCTCTCTCTCTCCTCTCTCTCTCTCTCTCCTCTCTCTCTCCTTGCTCTCTCTCCCTCTCTCCTCTCTCTCTCCCTCTCACTCCTCTCTCTCTCCTTGCTCTCTCCTTTCTCTCTCTCCCTCTCTCTCTCCTCTCTCTCTCTCTCTCTCTCCTTTTTCTCTCACCCTCTCTCCTTTCTCTCCCTCTCTCTCTCTCTCTCCTTTCTGTCTCTCTCTCTCTCTCTCTCTCTCTCCTTTCTCTCTCTCTCTCTCTCTCTCTCTCTCTCCTTTCACTCCCTCTCTCACTCTCTCTCCTTTCTCTCTCTCTCTCGCTCTCCTTTGTGTCTCTCCTTGCTCTCTCCTTTCTCTCTCTCCCTCTCTCTCCTCTCTCTCTCCTTGCTCTCTCTCCCTCTCTCCTCCCTCTCTCCTCTCTCTCTCCCTCTCACTCCTCTCTCTCTCCTCTCTCTCTCCTTTCTCTCTCTCCCTCTCTCTCTCCTCTCTCTCTCCTTTTTCTCTCACCCTCTCTCCTTTCTCTCCCTCTCTCTCTCTCTCTCTCCTTTCTGTCTCTCTCTCTCTCTCTCTCTCTCTCTCTCTCTCTCCTCTCTCTCTCTCTCTCTCTCTCTCTCTATCTCCTCTCTCCTCTCTCTCTCTCTCTCTCTCTCTCTCCTCTCTCTCTCTCTCTCCTTTCTCTCTCTCTCTCTCTCTCTCTCTCTCTCCTCTCTCTCTCTCTCTCTCTCTCTCTCTCTCTCTCTCTCTATCTCCTCTCTCCTCACTCTCTCTCTCTCTCTGTTCTGGACTGTTCTGCTGAGTTGGGTTCTCTCAGAGTTCTCCCTGCTGGATCATTGAGGGATTATCAGTGGCTTAAAATCTAAATTGTGTTCTCATGGCTCTCATTTTTCACTCTGCTGGAGCCGGAGCGGTTCCACTCTCCGGGGAACGTTCCAGATGCTGTTTGTAGGCCAAGGTGTCCCACACTTGCAACCACCATACATTTTAGCACCGAATCCGGTGCCGTAAAGCATCCTTATTTTCCTCGATGCACATCTGTAGAGTGCTCTGAACTTTCAGAGTTCGGACGGTATTGAAACTCGTTTGTAGCTCATGGTCAGCGCTGATGGATGACCACAGCACGCGCAGTGCTTCTTAACGGCAGTCGTCGCGGAGAGACGTGCGTATCCCTGACCACTTTCTTTCAGACTGTGACCTGCTTACCTAGAATGTTATTTCCCTCTGAATAAATCACCACATTCATCTCTGAGGAGCGACACTGCGATGCCTTATTTATGGAAAACTGCGGCGCTGTGGGAGTGCAGCCTCGACTTCACTGCTCCAAAACTTTAACCTGTTTATACAGGAAGCAGCTGGAACGTGCCTGATTATATACTATCTTTGGCCACTTTATTAGAAACACCCACCTTGTGCTTTCACTAACCGGCCACTTTACTGGAAACACCCACCTAGTAGCCCCATCTTGCTGGTGTAGAAGACGTTTTCAGTTTTCTCCAGCGCTCTCAGGACTGTGGAGGAGTCTGTCCTCAGATATGTGAGTCTGTTTGTCTTTTATTTGAGATGAAGGAAGGGTGGGGGGGTATCAGAGGGACATATTTAGATGAACAGATGAACTCTCTCTGCTCTTCCTGCTTCTGTCAGCATCAGCATCATCCAATCGCTGTAACGTTACACAGCCAAAGATACAAACAGGTCAACTTCAGATGGCAGTCTCAGCTGTGTCACGCACTGAAAACTGATGGTTATGACTCGGAAAAGGGGACAAACTTCATATTAATCCACATGGTTTTGAACTGGGGTGAACAAGCTCATAGAGGTCTTAAGCTCAGGTGTCCACATACTTTTGGCCAAATAGTGTACATGACGATAGCTAATCAGAACACACATCCATTTCAAACCAAATGTCCCAAATGTGTTTTGAGCTCTGATTTTGACCTAATTCATTAGAATGATGCGTGTAAGTACATACAGTTATATGCAGTAAACTGAATGTATATTATAATCAGTAATAATAACTCCAGACGTCTGGACTCTCTGTCTTTGCTCCGACTGCCGAATGTGCCTCAGTAAGCTGTCGGTGAGGATTACAGCTCCTCTCTCAGCTCCTGGCACTGCACAATGTGCAATAAGGGAAATCTAATCAGATATATAGACGAGTGTGGAAGCGCTGTCTGTCACTCTCAGGCCCTCAAGGACACGGTTATTATTTCAGAGCTGTGTACAGATGGAGTGTGAGGGGACATGGCAGGCTCAGGCAGGACCACCGTCCACTACGACACCGATGGTCCTGGTTTTCTGGAGGCTCCTCGCATCTGTTCTTGTTTTTCCACTCCTGCAGGTTATTTCTCTGTGTTATTGAGCTGGATGATACACAGCATCTCACGGTAAACTCACTTTAGTGCTAAAATTATCTCCTGATCTGAGACCACCACTATGGTCTCGGCAATTTCTTCAACACCGCTGACCTGAACGCAAAGGGCGAGAGACACTGTGGAACAATGGAGAGAGAGAGAAAAGCAGGATTTTCACTTCTTTCCAATCCAGTGTGCAGTAATAAACCAAGTAATTAGAGGCAGAAAGTGCTTCAGTTTAACCCTCACAGGTCAATGATGTCACAAACAACTTCAAAGGATGTCGACAAGTCAGGAACACAGCCGCTGATTGGTCAGCAAGTCAGGAACAAGTCTTCTAATTGGTCGACAAGTGAGGAACACAGCCTCTGATTAGTCAACAAGTCAGGAACAAGTCTTCTAATTGGTCGACAAGTGAGGAACACAGCCTCTGATTGGTCAACAAGTCAGGAACAGGTCCTCTGATTGGTCGACAAGTCAGGAACACCACCTCTGATTGGTCGACAAGTCAGGAACACCACCTCTGATTGGTCGACAAGTCAGGAACACAGCCTCTGATTGGTCAGCAAGTCAGGAACACAGCCTCTGATTGGTCAGCAAGTCAGGAAAACAGCCTCTGATTAGTCAACAAGTCAGGAACAAGTCTTCTAATTGGTCGACAAGTGAGGAACACAGCCTCTGATTGGTTGACAAGTCAGGAATACAACTGGTCTGATTGATCAACAGATTAAGAGACCCTTATTAGTCCCACAACGGGAAAATTTCACCTCCTGCATTTAACCCGTCCATGCAGTGAAACACCACATACACACTAGTGAGCACACACACACTAGGGGGCAGTGAGCACACACTTGCCCGGAGCAGAGGGCAGCCCTGTCTGCAGCGCCCGGGGAGCAGTTGGGGGTTAGGTGTCTTGCTCAAGGACACCTCAGTCATGGACAGTCGGCTCTGGGGATCAAACCGGCGACCTTCCGGTCACAGGGCTGGTTCCCTGACCTCCAGCCCAACAAGTCAGGAACACCTCAGTCAGTCAGCCTCAGATTGATTGACAAGTTAGGAACAAGGCGACTCAAAGCAAAAGGATTTCAGTCTGAAGTCCAGTTAAAAGTCCTAAATGTGTTTCAGCTCTGACTCTGAACCAGTTCAGTAGAATCATCTTGAAATTTGAGTTGATACTTTTTCTTTCACGCAAGTGCATTTCTGGCTCCTTTCTTCCATTTGAGTTTGATTTTGACACAGAAAATTTCAAAACAAAGGAGGTTACTTCAGTGGTCGGTCTATATACTATTGTTTATATGTTTACTCGTTTAATTTTATGTCTTCTTGGAAATGTTCACTTCACTATAAACACATTCTGGAGTTTCTCTTTCCATAAATTTGATCACAATTATTGCATTTTATCTTATTTTTAGAGAACAACGAGACTCCATCGCTAATGAACATCTTCATTATCCGTCATGAAGGGGTTTTTAGCATATAACCTTTAGCCCACCTCTGGGAGGTGGAAAGTCCTCATAAAGGAATGAGATGATAAAAGCAGGAAAAAGAGAAGAGGTCTAGTGGAGGAAAAGAGGGGAGATGAAGGGAGTGAAGGAGCTTTAGAAGTGGAGGACAGCCTGAGCCTCGTTTCTCGGGCAGCAGGATTTTTATCTGGATCTGTTTATGTATCTGATAAATGTGATGATCAGATGTAATTAAGCGTGATGACGTTTTAGATCAGATTCATAACGAGACACACGGTGGGAGCAGATCTACTGCCGTTTTGCACCATTGCCAACATTTTTAGAGTTAGAAAGTGGCTGATTTACTGCAGAGATGATTCTACTGAACTGGTTCAGAGTCAGAAACACATTTGGGGTTTTTAACCGATCTTGGACTTTAGTCTAAAATCCTTTCGCTTTGAGAGACTCTATACCTTAATTATGATTATTTTATTCAAACTAATGATTAAACGTTCCATTTTGTCACTAAAGAAAACCAATCATAACTCTACCAAACTGCACCAAATGTTTCGGTGGTGACCATTTTAGCTCATTAATTTTAGCTGCTATGACCAGCGAACACAGCTTTGAACAGATGTTCACACAGAAAATCATCAGGTTTTTAATTAAAATTACAAAAAAGTGGAAAATCTGTTCCAGCAGTGACGATTCCTAATGTTCCTCACTGACTTTCAAACACATTTACTTCACATCAGTGGGATCTAACTGCTCACCTTGTGGCCATGAGGGACAGGGATGCAGCCTCTTACTGCTCCACATTGTAGGGGAGTGGCTAAAACAAGGCCCCGCCCACATAATTAAACTGTGCTACAGGAGTGAGGAAAAATTATAATTTTTTTTAAATAAACACAAGATAAATTTTAATCTCTTTCAACTTTATTTTAAAACAACATTGAAAAAATTGTAAATATTATTTCCCAAGTGTAAATATAGGCGTTAGTGACCAGAGACGACAACAACCAAAACAACAGAATTTCTTACAGTAGAAGTAAAATTATGATATGAAAATACCAAAGAGGCTCTAAAGTCATCAGTATTTCACATGGATTTAAATAGGCTGACAAAATGTCTGGTCCCCACATCACACATCAGGAAAACACCTCACAGCACCTTTAATGCATAATGCAGAACATTCTGAATGAGGTCAGCAGGTAATGAAATATTCACCTGCTGACCTGAGCACAAAACTGAGAGCCAGAGCACTGTTATCAGTCCAGCTAATGGAGCTCATCACAGAACACAGTCACAGGGAATTAGAAAGAATTCAACCTCAACACGGCGTTTACAGCACTTTCTCAGAATGATCACTAACCTTCTCTAAATAATGATTCACTTTCTCAGAATGATCACTAACCTTCTCTGAATAATGATTCACTTTCTCAGAATGATCACTAACCATCTCTGAATAATGATTCACTTTCTCAGAATGATCACTAACCTTCTCTGAATAATGATTCACTTTCTCAGAATGATCAATAGCCATCTCTGAATAATGATTCACTTTCTCAGAATGATCACTAACCATCTCTGAATAATGATTCACTTTCTCAGAATGATCACTAACCATCTCTAAATAATGATTCACTTTCTCAGAATGATCACTAACCATCTCTAAATAATGATTCACTTTCTCAGAATGATCACTAACCATCTCTAAATAATGATTCACTTTCTCAGAATGATCACTAACCTTCTCTGAATAATGATTCACTTTCTCAGAATGATCACTAACCATCTCTAAATAATGATTCACTTTCTCAGAATGATCACTAACCTTCTCTAAATAATGATTCACTTTCTCAGAATGATCACTAACCATCTCTGAATAATGATTCACTTTCTCAGAATGATCACTAACCATCTCTGAATAATGATTCACTTTCTCAGAATGATCACTAACCATCTCTAAATAATGATTCACTTTCTCAGAATGATCACTAACCTTCTCTGAATAATGATTCACTTTCTCAGAATGATCACTAACCATCTCTGAATAATGATTCACTTTCTCAGAATGATCAATAGCCATCTCTAAATAATGAGTCACTTTCTCAGAATGATCACTAACCATCTCTAAATAATGATTCACTTTCTCAGAATGATCACTAACCATCTCTAAATAATGATTCACTTTCTCAGAATGATCACTAACCATCTCTGAATAATGATTCACTTTCTCAGAATGATCACTAACCATCTCTAAATAATGAGTCACTTTCTCAGAATGATCACTAACCATCTCTGAATAATGATTCACTTTCTCAGAATGATCAATAGCCATCTCTAAATAATGAGTCACTTTCTCAGAATGATCACTAACCATCTCTAAATAATGATTCACTTTCTCAGAATGATCACTAACCTTCTCTGAATAATGATTCACTTTCTCAGAATGATCACTAACCTTCTCTGAATAATGATTCACTTTCTCAGAATGATCACTAACCATCTCTAAATAATGATTCACTTTCTCAGAATGATCACTAACCTTCTCTAAATAATGATTCACTTTCTCAGAATGATCACTAACCTTCTCTAAATAATGAGTCACTTTCTCAGAATGATCACTAACCTTCTCTAAATAATGATTCACTCTCTCAGAATGATCACTAACCATCTCTATTTAATGATTCACTTTCTCAGAATGATCACTAACCATCTCTATTTAATGATTCACTTTCTCAGAATGATCACTAACCATCTCTAAATAATGATTCACTTTCTCAGAATGATCACTAACCTTCTCTGAATAATGATTCACTTTCTCAGAATGATCACTAACCATCTCTGAATAATGATTCACTTTCTCAGAATGATCACTAACCATCTCTAAATAATGATTCACTTTCTCAGAATGATCACTAACCTTCTCTGAATAATGATTCACTTTCTCAGAATGATCACTAACCATCTCTGAATAATGATTCACTTTCTCAGAATGATCACTAACCATCTCTAAATAATGATTCACTTTCTCAGAATGATCACTAACCATCTCTAAATAATGATTCACTTTCTCAGAATGATCACTAACCAGCTCTAAATAATGATTCACTTTCTCAGAATGATCACTAACCTTCTCTGAATAATGATTCACTTTCTCAGAATGATCACTAACCATCTCTAAATAATGATTCACTTTCTCAGAATGATCACTAACCTTCTCTGAATAATGATTCACTTTCTCAGAATGATCACTAACCATCTCTGAATAATGATTCACTTTCTCAGAATGATCACTAACCATCTCTAAATAATGAGTCACTTTCTCAGAATGATCACTAACCTTCTCTGAATAATGATTCACTTTCTCAGAATGATCACTAACCTTCTCTGAATAATGATTCACTTTCTCAGAATGATCACTAACCATCTCTAAATAATGATTCACTTTCTCAGAATGATCACTAACCTTCTCTAAATAATGATTCACTTTCTCAGAATGATCACTAACCTTCTCTGAATAATGATTCACTTTCTCAGAATGATCACTAACCTTCTCTGAATAATGATTCACTTTCTCAGAATGATCACTAACCATCTCTAAATAATGATTCACTTTCTCAGAATGATCACTAACCTTCTCTAAATAATGATTCACTTTCTCAGAATGATCACTAACCATCTCTAAATAATGATTCACTTTCTCAGAATGATCACTAACCTTCTCTGAATAATGATTCACTTTCTCAGAATGATCACTAACCTTCTCTGAATAATGATTCACTTTCTCAGAATGATCACTAACCATCTCTAAATAATGAGTCACTTTCTCAGAATGATCACTAACCTTCTCTAAATAATGATTCACTCTCTCAGAATGATCACTAACCATCTCTATTTAATGATTCACTTTCTCAGAATGATCACTAACCATCTCTATTTAATGATTCACTTTCTCAGAATGATCACTAACCATCTCTAAATAATGATTCACTTTCTCAGAATGATCACTAACCTTCTCTGAATAATGATTCACTTTCTCAGAATGATCACTAACCTTCTCTAAATAATGATTCACTCTCTCAGAATGATCACTAACCATCTCTATTTAATGATTCACTTTCTCAGAATGATCACTAACCATCTCTATTTAATGATTCACTTTCTCAGAATGATCACTAACCATCTCTAAATAATGATTCACTTTCTCAGAATGATCACTAACCTTCTCTGAATAATGATTCACTTTCTCAGAATGATCACTAACCATCTCTGAATAATGATTCACTTTCTCAGAATGATCAATAGCCATCTCTAAATAATGATTCACTTTCTCAGAATGATCACTAACCATCTCTAAATAATGATTCACTTTCTCAGAATGATCACTAACCTTCTCTAAATAATGAGTCACTTTCTCAGAATGATCACTAACCTTCTCTAAATAATGATTCACTTTCTCAGAATGATCACTAACCATCTCTAAATAATGATTCACTTTCTCAGAATGATCACTAACCTTCTCTAAATAATGAGTCACTTTCTCAGAATGATCACTAACCTTCTCTAAATAATGATTCACTTTCTCAGAATGATCACTAACCTTCTCTAAATAATGAGTCACTTTCTCAGAATGATCACTAACCTTCTCTAAATAATGATTCACTTTCTCAGAATGATCACTAACCATCTCTAAATAATGATTCACTTTCTCAGAATGATCACTAACCTTCTCTAAATAATGATTCACTTTCTCAGAATGATCACTAACCTTCTCTGAATAATGATTCACTTTCTCAGAATGATCACTAACCATCTCTAAATAATGATTCACTTTCTCAGAATGATCACTAACCATCTCTGAATAATGATTCACTTTCTCAGAATGATCACTAACCATCTCTAAATAACGATTCACTTTCTCAGAATGATCACTAACCTTCTCTAAATAACGATTCACTTTCTCAGAATGATCACTAACCATCTCTAAATAATGATTCACTTTCTCAGAATGATCACTAACCATCTCTAAATAACGATTCACTTTCTCAGAATGATCACTAACCATCTCTAAATAACGATTCACTTTCTCAGAATGATCACTAACCATCTCTAAATAACGATTCACTTTCTCAGAATGATCACTAACCATTTCTAAATAATGATTCACTTTCTCAGAATGATCACTAACCATCTCTGAATAATGATTCACTTTCTCAGAATGATCACTAACCATCTCTAAATAATGATTCACTTTCTCAGAATGATCACTAACCATCTCTAAATAACGATTCACTTTCTCAGAATGATCACTAACCATTTCTAAATAATGATTCACTTTCTCAGAATGATCACTAACCATCTCTGAATAATGATTCACTTTCTCAGAATGATCACTAACCTTCTCTGAATAATGATTCACTTTCTCAGAATGATCACTAACCTTCTCTAAATAATGATTCACTTTCTCAGAATGATCACTAACCTTCTCTAAATAATGAGTCACTTTCTCAGAATGATCATTAACCTTCTCTAAATAATGAGTCACTTTCTCAGAATGATCACTAACCATCGCTAAATAATGATTCACTCTCTCAGAATGATCACTAACCATCTCTATTTAATGATTCACTTTCTCAGAATGATCAATAACCATCTCTAAATAATGATTCACTTTCTCAGAATGATCAATAGCCATCTCTAAATAATGAGTCACTTTCTCAGAATGATCACAAACCATCTCTAAATAATGATTCACTTTCTCAGAATGATCACTAACCTTCTCTTTTTAATGATTCACTTTCTCAGAATGATCAATAGCCATCTCTAAATAATGATTCACTTTCTCAGAATGATCAATAGCCATCTCTAAATAATGATTCACTTTCTCAGAATGATCACTAACCATCTCTAAATAATGATTCACTTTCTCAGAATGATCAATAGCCATCTCTAAATAATGAGTCACTTTCTCAGAATGATCACTAACCTTCTCTAAATAATGATTCACTTTCTCAGAATGATCACTAACCATCTCTAAATAATGATTCACTTTCTCAGAATGATCACTAACCATCTCTAAATAATGATTCACTTTCTCAGAATGATCAATAGCCATCTCTAAATAATGAGTCACTTTCTCAGAATGATCTCTAACCATCTCTGAATAATGATTCACTTTCTCAGAATGATCACTAACCATCTCTAAATAATGATTCACTTTCTCAGAATGATCACTAACCATCTCTAAATAATGAGTCACTTTCTCAGAATTGATTTATTTTCTCAAAATTATGATTGACTTTGTCTAAATAATGACTTCCTTTCTCAAAATCATGACTTATTTTCTGTAATTAATGACATTTTATCTCAAAATAATGATTTACTTTCTGACTTTCTGGAATGTAATCACTTGTTATAACTATTTTGACATATTAAGTCAAAATGACTCACTATTTGGACATAATAAGTCAAAAAATCAAGAAATCAAGTCATTGTTTCTGTAGATATTTAGGAGATAGTAGTTCAGGATTCCATGAAATAAGTAATAAATCCTACATTAAGATAAGATTAGCTTATTGGAGCTGAAATAGTTTTAGCAGAGAAGGTCCGGTAATGTAGTCTGTGTGATTTGACTGATCAATTCGTACCTCGTCTTCATTCTGAAGAAAAGAAATGGAGGTGCGTTTTCGATTAGCTGGTTCTGTTATTGTATTACTGGGACGTCCATTTAAACAGGAACCGCTGTCACTGTGGAGCTCTGAGTTCAGCCAATTATAGAATCATTTTATGCCATTTAACTGCTTTAAAATCATTAAAAGCTGTGATTCCAAACTTTTGAACAGTCGTGTAAACCATAGAGCACTGCACCTGCGGTTCCTTCTGCTTCTTCTTCAGCACCTGGATGTGACACTTTTAGGTCAGAGGATTGAAGGATTGAATTCTAGCTCTGTTCTCTCTCTCTCTCTCTGTCAATCCTCGCTGGATTTCCTGCTGTCAGTCTCAGAGCTGAAGAGTCTTTTCTGTTCTCCTCCACCAAACACGCCTGGCTATCAATCACCAGAACCGGCCCAAATCCCTCAAGGCCTTCTCCAGACACGTCTCAGGTTAAAGCTGATCCACAGAAAGGCTCGTTTGACCATTAACAAACCATCAAACTCCATTTCACTCCAGCTTCTGTGCTTTAGACTAAATGAACTTGGACCCTGGTGTTTGGTAAAGGCCACTTCTGCAGTGAGCAGTTTAAAGACCCAACTCTAACAGGACAAACCACAGCAGCACTGAGCAGCAGCCCTGACCATATGATTCCTCGTAGAACTGCATGATATGGACATGAAATGTGAAGTTCGATGAAGTTGTTGGACAGCAAATTATGATTATGGTGACTCTGGCTGAATGTACAGCAACATCAAAAGAAACGGAACGTACTGTTTGAAAATAGAAACAGATCAGATGCCCACAGATTAAAAAAACAAGGTGGGAGTTTACTTGGAGGTTTAGGAGAATCACAAACTAGAGAGCACAACAACCATAACAAAAGAGACATCAAGAGAATGAAACCAGTTACTGGTCCAAGTTCAAAAATCAAGAGATCTGAATAATCACAGCACACAAACCAATAAGGGCAAACACAAAAAGGGCTGGTCAAAAATCATGAAAGGCAGCTCATACACACATCAGAGTTCCGGGGAGCTCATTATGGTGATGCATGTTTGTTGTCACAGTAGCACTGATTGCAGGCTCTATAGCAGAGTGGTTCAGTCACTTGCTGTAGATGTGGATTTCTGTCTTGTCATAAACTTGAGGATTAATGAATAGGTCAAATCAAGCTCCAGTTTAGCTGTTGTCCTCATCTATTATCTGGTTATGTTATTATATTACTGTAATGTTCATTTAAACAGGACTGCGGTTACTGAAGGAGCTAGGAGTTCAGCCAATTCTAGAAGGTAATCCACTCTGGAATTATTATTTAGGAGACTGTAAAAACTACAAACATGGCAGATTCATAATGAATTAAGGTCATGCATGTTTGTTGTCACAGTAGTAGTCACTGATAGTAGACTCTATAGCATGGTGGTTCAGTCACTTGCAATAGATGCAAAAGACAAGGGTTCGAACCCAGTTCAGAAGAGCACATCATGGCCCCTAATGCTTTATTCTCACGAATGTTATTACACTATGCTAAAACATTGAGTGGGTAACCTCCTCAGACGTAATCGTTTACGTCAGCACATCTTGATAAGGATGAACAGTGCATAGTACATTGTCAGTGCTTCGTGTTATGAACGTGTTATGTAGTCACGCTTCAAGTAAAGTGGTGCCCACACTATGAAAGTGTGGTTTTATTAGGTGTATACTGATGCATACTGGTGATAATATGGAACTAGCCTACATGAAATATATTGCGAAATCTGTGGTAGCAGCCAGGTTACAAAAGGAATCAATCACACAACTCCAGTGTGGGTATAATAACCCATAATATTACCCATATTTGGAGTTTGGGTCTCATGCTTACCTGATTAATACCTAGAACCCTAAAATGAAGCATTACCCTCATTTCCCCTGTTCAGTATGAAACCCCTTGCTTGTGTTCAGGTTCTCCTGTTTCTGATCTGCATTTCTAGCCTGTTTATGAAATAACCAAAGAATTTCATTACTTTCATAAACTATAATAAAAATGTGATTAGCAGCAAGAAGACAGCACTGAGCTTTACTGTAAAATAAACAGCTCATATAATAACCCTGTCTGCTGATTTGGGAGGCCTGTGTGTTACAGCGTCAACCTGCTATTCAAACTGCCAACCAGCATAAAGCAAACAGAGTTAACCCAGAATATATTTACACCTCAGAGCTCGCCCAGGCAGATGAGACCAGAGAGGCTGAAACACACCGGACGGAGAAAGGGAGGAAACTCTCAGAACCGGAGGAGACGCAGCGCTAAAGCTGCAGAGCTTCACTTCATGTTTAAGGAGCAGGAGCTTCTCCACAAATCAGATGGAGAAATTCCTCCACTTTTTCTCCCCCAGCAATTCTCCCAAGAAATCAAACCTTCATGTTTTACTCAAACAGACGAGTCAAAATTCACTGATATCCCAGCAAATATCTATAAACCCGCTGCACCAGATAACCTGCTCAGAAACGAGTGCTACACTGTCCTGCTTACTGTCTAATGACTGTTTTATTTATCGTATTTATTGTGTTGTTTATAGTTTTCGTTTGCACTTTGTTCTGTCTGTTTTGCTCCATGTTGCACCGTGGTGGTCCTGGAGGCACGGAATTTCACTCCACCTTGTATTTGTATAGAGATGGAATTACAATAAAAGCCTCCTGGCTTGATTTGAGCTTGAGATTCTGCAGTTATTTTTTGCTGCTGCAACTTTTCAATTTACAGTGTTGCACAGTACCTGAGTAACTGAGTACCTGAGTAACTGAGTAACTGAGTAACTGAGTAAATGTAATTAGTTTCTGTACTTTAGTATTTTTGGTGTATCTGTACTGAAGTTTCTCCGTTCTGGACTTTCTCCTTTCACTCCACTACATTTCAGAGTCTAATATCCGACTTTTTCCTCCTACATTTTGAGAAATCTGTCGTTCCTTTTGGTTTCTGTGTGTATAAAAACGTAACATGTCTAAACGAAAGAAGCGCAAAGCCAGAGCACCAATCAGGGCCCAGCGGTCACTTTGTTTAGAGCTGGTTTTGACCTGTTGGTCATACCGACCCAGTGCAGCACGCGGTTCAACGTCAGCGCAGCAGCGTAAAACTTTGGGAGAGTCTGTTCAACATAAATGATGAACTAACCTAACTTTGTGTAAATAGAGCTCAATATAGAAATATGTCCACATATGCAGTCGAGACTGACGCGGCTTTTTTCTGAATTTCTACAAACACCATTTCATTTTATAGTAAATGAGTTTGGGCTGGTTTATGTTTATGAACAGACGCCTACAGATCAACATAGTAAAGGAGCTCATCTGTGATCCTGAGTTTAAAGCCAGTTTTTATTCAACTTAAACTTGGAACTAAGTTGTAAATAAATCTGAAACTGAAACTTTGCTTGTGTGTAAAAAGTGATTTCAGAGCCACTCGGTTCTCCCTGATGGAAACTGTTTACCTTCAGTGTTTTGTGCTTCTGATCATTTTAATAGACGTCAGCGTCACTAATTAATGACGTTCTATTAAAAGACTGGTTTACCAAGAGAGACGCTGGAGGACTTTCACCTGAAATGAGTTCATGAAGCCAGTCTGGTTATAAAAATGATAACAGGACATCAGAGCCAGAATTACTCTTTTAGTACTTTTACTTTATACTTAAGTCTTTTAGTACAAGTACTAAATACTTTAGTAATTTTACTCCAGTGGAGGTCTAAAGGGAGGAACTTCTACTCACGGCATCTATCTATCTATGTATCTATCTATCAATGCAATAATGTAACTGTAATTTCTGTTATTACTAATGTGATAAATTTTGTTATCATGATGAGCAGCAGGCTTTTCTGAGCACATCATGGACATCGTCAGTACTTAAAGAGCACTGACCAACAGCATCAGTCATTGTAAAAAGAGTGTAGTTGGGTCCAGTCCCATTTCTCCTTCTTACCCCTACCCCTTGTTTTCGAGTGCTGCCCCTTGTTCCTGAGCTACAGGGCAGTGGTTGAGATCTTCCCTCTGAAATGAGCCCCTCTAATAAAAGAGCATCACTTCATTAACAGCTACTAGCGCCGCTCTGTAGGCGACCCTGCCCGTCTGCAGGGACAGCAGAGGAGGGGAAA
>NC_051229.1:1452488-1539988 GCF_015220715.1 Pygocentrus nattereri
AATCATTGCAACAGGATGCATTTCCCCAATTTAATCCCAAAAATAAGGTTGGACAAAGCTTTTTATAAGCTATAAACTACCTTACAATGCTTAACTTTTCAAAACCATAACATTCGATTGGCTGGACTTCAGGTTAGAAACTCCTTCATGTGTTGGACAAGACTGCCAAAACTACCTCATCACTTCAGGCTGCGTTCACATTTCCAGGCTGAAGTGCCACAAATCCGATGTTTTGCCTTAATGTGACTCAGATCTGGTGTTTTCAGGGCTGTGTGGACACAAATCTGATCTTATCAAATCCGACCTGACCCACTTTCATAAGTGGTCCTAGATCGGATGCGTATCCAATTCGTGGCCATGTGACCTTAATGTGACGCTCAGATCAGAATTCATGTGCCGTCATTCAGTGTTACCATGGCAACAGCGCCGAACAGACGTTAAAGCCTGTAAACGGTGGAAAAGCAGCTCATCTCACCTTTTTCTCCTCCGTCTGGCTCTAATAATGAAGCTGAGAGCTGATCAGAGTTAATGATCTTCTCAGGGAAGCTCGTTCTGCTCGTTAGTTTGTGCTGATGATGCAGTGATTCAGTCACGTGACGTCACTGAGTAGGAGGAGCTCATGAGGGTCAGTTCAGGAGCCGGTTCATCACATTAATGACCGATCTGAGTCACTGACCTAAATGAGTCTGAACCACCGAGTCAGAGAGATCGGATCTGAGCACTGAGGCTTGTAATGTGAAAGTAGCCGTAGACTGCTAGCTTGGTTCGTTAGCTAAAGGCCACACGGCTCACAAGAACAAAAAGAAAGACATTTCACGGTTTCAGTTCTGCTCCAAGTTTATAGACAGGAAAAACAATTGCTCACATATTATGTACATTTTGCTCAAACTTCTTAAAAATCGTTTGCTGCATTGCAAAGTTTGCATGGCTAGCTGATTAGCTCACTGCTGTGGGTGAGTTCCCTTTAAATAATCCGCTACTCACCGTCGCCTCCTCCTCTTCCGAGGAGTGAGCGGTGAGTCAAAGTGGGTGAAGACAAGTTAAGAAAAGAATTGAAACGAGGCTCGAGTCTTGGTTCCCCTCAGAGGTTCCTCCTCGTGCTGTTTCTTGACACTGTCTCTCTTGGTGATGCTCACTTGCAGTCTGAACCCGCATTTCTGCAAAGCTGCTTTGGGTCAATGTCTGTAGAAAGTGCCATACAAAATAATGTAATTGAACTGCCTCCTTCAGTGTGTTGTGCTGAAGTTGATACAGTTATGTAAAAAATCCCTGCAGCGCATTGTTTATGCAGCAGTAATGGCCACTCGCTCTTGTGGTCACTCTTCCTCTTCCACGTAAGTGGAGGGGAACCATCCCACCTGCAATTCAAACATAAACAAGCTTAATAGCAGTAAAGCTGTTTCAAACACATTCCTTTATAAAATATTATGGTAACAAAATATCTAAGGCAGACTCGGCCTTTGCTCTGCTCTCCCTGACATTGCGTTGGAGTTCTCAGATGAGTGAATGGTGTGTAATCAGGGTGTTCCTCACCCTGCTGTTGACCTCTCCTCTCCACCAGCCATTGGCACACTTGGTGTAAATCTTCACTAGGTCTCCAACATGCAGAGAGAGTTCACGTGTGTCTCTGGAGCTGAAGTCATACCGCGCCAGCGCAATGCCAACCACACGGGGGCAAAACACTGGACAGACAAAGAGAAAGAGAACAGACAAAAAAGACCCTTACGCTAAAACATACATCATACAACTTAGGCTAGAAATATACCTCATGCAACTTAGGCTAGAAAGATACCTCATGCAACTTAGGCTAGAAATATACCTCATGCAACTTAGGCTAGAAAAATACCTCACGCAACTTAGAGTAGAAAAATACCTCACGCAACTTAGAGTAGAAAGATACCTCACGCAACTCAGGCTAGAAAGATACCTCACACAACTCAGGGTAGAAAGATACCTCACACAACTCAGGCTAAAAAGATACCTCACGCAACTCAGGCTAGAAATATACCTCATGCAACTTAGGCTAGAAAAATACCTCACGCAACTTAGGCTAGAAAGATACCTCACGCAACTCAGGCTAGAAAGATACCTCACGCAACTCAGGGTAGAAAGATACCTCACACAACTCAGGCTAGAAAGATACCTCATGCAACTTAGGCTAGAAAGATACCTCACGCAACTTAGGCTAGAAATATACCTCACGCAACTTAGGCTAGAAATATACCTCATGCAACTTAGGCTAGAAAGATACCTCACACAACTCAGGCTAAAAAGATACCTCACGCAACTTAGAGTAGAAAGATACCTCACGCAACTCAGGCTAGAAAGATACCTCACACAACTTAGGCTAGAAAGATACCTCACACAACTCAGGGTAGAAAGATACCTCACACAACTCAGGCTAGAAAGATACCTCACACAACTCAGGCTAAAAAGATACCTCACGCAACTCAGGCTAGAAAGATACCTCACGCAACTCAGGCTAGAAAGATACCTCACGCAACTCAGGCTAGAAAGATACCTCACGCAACTTAGGCTAGAAAGATACCTCACACAACTCAGGCTAGAAATATACCTCACGCAACTCAGGGTAGAAAGATACCTCACACAACTCAGGGTAGAAAGATACCTCACACAACTTAGGGTAGAAAGATACCTCACACAACTCAGGGTAGAAAGATACCTCACACAACTCAGGCTAGAAAGATACCTCATGCTTTAAACTAGAAAAATACCTCACACAAGTTTTGACAGAAAGATTCCTCATGCAAGATAAGCCATAAACGCATCCCACAGAAGTACATCCAAGCACACACTCTGCGCTGCATAAAAGCGTTTTTTTTCTAGAACCTCACAGTAAAAGTTTGTTCTAAAATTTTTAAAACTTTCTAAAAGTCAGAATGCAATACAGCCTGTATTGCTGCAGCAAAGGGAGGTACAGTGGCTCTGCACTGGCTGCAGAAGGGAAACTGAAAACTCTGTTCTTTCTTGGTTCAGTTCAGCGAATTAGTTTCCTTTTGTTCTATCAGCAAATAAAGCAGCACACATTCCTCAACTTCAACCGCTGCAGTGGCTGTTGGAATGAATGGCAGTGTTTACAGGCACCCTAATCTGTGCATGGATCCCCATGTTCTGAGATTCATAATCTCTTTATAATCTCACACTGAGAGTGAGCAGCGTGCGGTGCTTTGGCGGAATGTTAACAATAGCATTTACGTACTCGCATGGGAGTCTATTTCTGGCTTTAGTGATGGATGAAGTCAGAAAACAGACAGAAAACAAAGGGAAGGAGAAAGGTTTATGGCACTGTGAACTGAGAGAATGAACAAATATTAATAAACCTGTCTGCACAAATACAAAATCCTACACAACCATACAGTAAGAGTAAACAGTCGGATTCGGCTTTTTCCTTTTACTTTCTACTAAAAGCTGCACTTTTGAGGGGAAAATGCATTTTTTTCTTCTAGTGAATGTGACAAATACAACCACAGAGGTGGCGCTTAAATGGGAACTCCACCACTTTTTCAAAACATCTACATAATTCAATAATAAACATGGTAACATTCTGAGTGGCTTGATGAGAAATACTCTGTTCTATAGAAACTTACCAAGAACCGTTCACAGTGGTGGTGATGGGAACCAGACGTCCCTCTAAAAGCTCCTACAGAAAGTTCCTACATGAACTGGATCTGAATTCACTGCCTGATGACTGAGACGCTGTTTTATGAGAGTTTAGAGAACTTCAACTCCATTCATGGTGGAGGGAGACATGCAGGGCGCTGTGCGGCAAAATAGTCCCCAAAGAAAACTCATTATTCCAGATTTTCCACTGTTTTCCATCATCAGCATTCCATATAAGCTCAGAAGACTCGTGTAGGTTCTCTGGTGGTTCTGAATGGTAAATAAAGGGTCTATATCTGTGTTGTCGTCATGGCGACGCCTGGTTCCCATCAGCACCACTGTAAAGACGTCTGAACCGTTTCACACCAAACCCTCTGAATCCCTCTGATTACTCCTCACACACTGAATTATGGCAGATTTCTGAAAAATTGGTGGAAGGCAGGTTGGCGGGCACACGAAGAGGAAAGGCTAATGGTAATGCTAATGCTAACTCTAGCCGTACCTGACCAGAAAGGTGAAGTGGACGGAGGGATAAAGCCGGTGTTGCTGGGAGACAGAGCAGTAAAGCCACAGAGCACTGGAGCTTTACCGCAGCGGCAGAGGAGAGAAAAAACTTCAAATAAGCCATTTTAGACAGAAAGCAGGAGAGATCTGAAACAGGAAATACTCAAAGTTTTCAACGATGTAAAAGGAGCATACTGCTGCTGTCATTTTTCAGTTTTTGACATAAATTGAAAATGCCTGTTGTTTTTTACAGTGTTTGTAAATTCCATGACAAATGGACCAAAAGAAACGGCCCAAAATGACTTGGAAAAACCTCTGGTTCCATTGACCTGCATAAATAATACAGTGGCTTTTTTCCTTCTCCTGTAAATTTACCATTTTGGAGAAATGAGGTTTTGATCTGACAACAGCAATACATAATATACTTTCCCATCAAAGAAATAAAATAACAGAAATTAGCAGAGCCAAAAACGCTAAAACATCACTACTTTACTGATACTAACACTAAATCGTTAAACCGCTGCAGTAAATTAATATGGGGGAGATTTTCCCTTTGATTACTTTAAATGTCGAGGTTTTGTGTGAATTTGCAGACAGTCGTAGGCTTCGTTTACACAGCAGGTAAAAGTGGCCCACAGATGTGTGTCTGTGTGTCTGTGTCTGTGTGTCTGTGTGAGCAGATAAACACACTAAATCTGACATTTTCAGTTCTGATTTGAGAGGCTTTCATATGTGGTACTGAAGTCTGATACGTATCCGATCTGCGGCAGTGCAACTCTGAACAGCCAGATCGGAATTCATGCAACTTTTACACCAGTCCAGCTCCACATTCGTCATCATTTCATGCTGCTGAGACTCAAACATTTAGGCTGATGTTTCTGTACAAAAATTAGAAGAAATTTAAAAGAAAAGTCCGAACGCGGCCGCAGGAGAATGAGGCCACTGGAGAACAAGGCCGCTGGAGAACGAGGCCGCTGGAGAACGAGGCCGCAGGAGAACGAGGCCGCAGGAGAACGAGGCTGCAGCGTCAAACAACAGTTAAAAGTCTGAAAGCGAAGTTAAAAGAATCCGAGTACGTGAACCAAAGAAGTGACCGCGCCCTTTTTATGGCTCCAAAACATTCTGGGTGATGAGCCCAGCGGTCAGTCAGTGAAGCTTCATGATGGCTCCTGTGATGCTGGTGAAGATGAAGCTGATCCTTCAGGACCGACTGACGTTCATTGGCGGCTGTGATTGTTTACCTCTAGATGAGCTGCATGAAGCAGCACGGCGCTCCGTTCTTTTACGCATGCAGCTCAGTTTAGGAGCTGATCTGTTCAGACTGACGTCGCATACAGATCACAATTAAAAGATAATCTGAACAGAGGAACAAAAAAAATCGGATTTGGTGAGATGTTTAACGTGAGAACAAATATTCACTACAGGGTTTGAATCTGGACCCTGACCAGCCCACAGTCATGGTCTTGGGAACACAAACTGGAAGCTGAATTATTACTGTATATCAACAAAACCAGAGTAAACAGAAGAAAGCAGTCCACTCTGCATCAGGGATTCACAAACTTTTGCATTTTACAGCCCAAACGATCACAAAAGCTTCTGCGACTTTAACCGATCAGATCATCTTTCCCTGACTCTCCTAATGAGAAGCTGATTTGGCAGCTACTGTGTGCTGGACGTCAGGCAGGAAAGCTGAGGAGTTCAGCTCAATTCCACAGGTTTAGGTTCATATTCAGTGTTTGGTCTAATTTTGGGGTTTCGAAGCTTCATTTATAAAGAGCTCTGAGGAAACCGAGTAAAGCTGTAGTCCCTTGTTTTCAGTGTTCTTGAGAAGGTGGCAGCATTTCTGGATCCTGTTTATATTTGGGTTCTTCTTTGTGTTTTAGAGTTTAACAGCGTTTGTGGATGCAGTGATGAACTGTGTTCACAGTCAGTGGTTTTCAGAAGTGTTTCTGAGCCCATGCAGTGATTTCCACTACAGGATCATGTCTGTTTTTAATGCAGCGCTGCCTGAGGGCCCAAAGATCACGGCCAGCAGATACTGGTCTTTAGCCTTGCGTACAAAGATTTCCCTGGATTGTCTAAACCTTTTAATGATATTATGTACTGTAGGTGATTAATTCCCCAATTTCTTTGCTGTTTTACGTTGAGAAAGTTTATTCTTCAATTCTTGCTCTATTTGATGGTGCAGTCTTTCAGAGAGTGGTGAACTCCTCCTCATCTTTACTTCTGAAAGACTCCACCTCTCTGAGATGCTCTTTATACCCAGTCATGTTACTGGCCTGCTGCTAGTCAACCACCTGCATTTTATTTACATTTTACACAGTGTCCCAACTTTTTTGGAAACAGACAGTTGTATAATGCAATAAGAAACAATAATGTTTCATTGATATATGCGTATATCACTCAGGAGTGGTCGGGGCAGCTGCACCCAAGCTGTATTCGGCAGGGATGGAAAAACTTTGACTTCAAGTGAGGATATTGTCAGTCGGTGGAAGGAGCACTTTGAAGAACTCCTTAATCCAGGAGACAAGCCTCCCTCACGGGAGTCAGGGCCGGCGGCCTCTGGCGTGTGAAGCTCCATTTCCCTGGTGGAGGTCACTGAGGTAGCTGGCAAGCTTTTCAGTGGAAAGGCACCGGGGGTGGATGAGATTTGTCCAAAGATGCTTAAGTCTCTGGATATTGTGGGGCTGTCCTGGCTGACACGCCTCTGTAATATCGCATGGACCTCAGGAACAGTACCCTTGGACTGGCAGACCAGGGTGGTGGTCCCCATTTTTAAAAAAGGGGACCAGAGGCTGTGTGACCGCGTTCCCCAAAATATCTTGTAGGAGGTCCTCCGGGCGTATGGGGTGCCGGGGCTGATACTCTGGGCCATTCGATCTCTGTACTCCTGGAGTGAGAGCTGTGTCCGTATACTCGGCATTAAGTTGGACCCTTTCTCCACTCTTGTTCATAATATTCATGGACAGAGTGTCAGGGAGTAGCCGGGGTTAGGAGGTGCATTATGTGTGGAGGCCAGAGGGTGGCGTCTCTGCTATTTGCAGACGATGTTGTTCTTTTGGCTGGATCACATGGATCGGTTTGCAGCTGAGTGTGAAGCGGTTGGTATGTGGATCAGCACCTCCAAGTCTGAGTCCATGGTCTTAGCCCGGAAAAGGATGGCATGCCCACTCCAGGTAAGGGGAAAGGACCTGCCCCAGGAGGAAGAGTTTAAGTATCTTGGGGTCTTGTTGGCGAGTGATGGGAAGAGGGATTGCGAGATCGGGCGCAGGCTGGGACAGGCGGCAGCAGTAATGCAGGGACGGCCCCTTCCTGTTCCAACATGACTGCCCACCAGTGCACAAAGCAGGTCCAGAAAGACGTGGATGAGCCAGTTTGGTGTGGAAGAACTTGACTGGCCTGCACGGAGTCCTGACCTCAACCCCATAGAACACCTTTGGGATGAATTAGAGCGGAGACTGTGAGCCAGGCCTTCTCGTCCAACATCAGTGTCTGACCTCACAAATGTGCTTCTGGAAGAACGGTCAGAAATTCCCATAAACACTCCTAACCCTTGTGGAAAGCCTTCCCAGAAGAGCTGAAGCTGTTATAGCTGCAAAGGGCGAGCCGACATCATATTAAACCCTATGGATTAAGAATGGGATGTTGCTCAAGTTCATATGCGTGTGAAGCCAGACGACCGAATACTTTTGGAAATATAGTGCACAAAAACATTTGCTTTTGTAAATTTACATTCTATTTCTGTACATTAACAAGAGCAGCATTTAGATCAAATCACCAATTCATCCCTGGCTGTATTTTACTATCCTTATACTTGAACTCACAGTAGTGACTGCAGTATTAAATTAGACACCTGTAGGTTCACTGGTGGTTTTGGACAGTAAAGCATTTCACACCAAATCACGCTGAACGACTTTGTTCACATCTCATCCATTAAATTCTGCTGATTTTTTTTAAATAGGCTGGAATTCTCCTTTAACTTGAGCGCATTTCTCTGCTGGACGTGAACTTTTATGACAGTGATGCTGTTGTTGGATAACTTTCTTTACAGTCTAATGCACCTTTGTGCTGGTGAGCTGACAGATCTGACTGTGGGAGTGTGTTAGAGTGTGTTGGAGTGTGTTGGAGTGTGTTGGAGTGTGTTGGAGTGTGTGTGAGAGCCTGTCAGAGCAGCAGCTGCACAGAACAAAAACATCTGAGCGTCCAGACATGCAAACCAGCAAATGTCAGATTCACAATATGCTCCCTCCTCTGGGGGAACCAGGGGAAACCAGCACTGCTGACGATTTATTATTTTTATTTATTTATTCTTTTTCCTTGTCGGCCACAAAAAAAGAAGCAAAATAAACACCTGCGTTGTGTGTAATTGGTAGTGGACGTGGTGGCGTTCCCGCGGAAAGGTGCGGAGGTATGTATGGCGCAGCGTGAGGGTTCGGATCAGACGTGCCGGCTGTGTTTTGTGTGTCTGAATCTGTTCTGGAAGTTTCTGCCGTGCTTATCAAACACGCCGCAGATGTTTTCCTTTGTGTCTGAACATGTTTACCGACCGCAGTGTCTGCAGAGCCACGGGTCTGTCTGTCTGTCTGTTTGTGAGCTTGGAGGCCTGTGAGCCACCGGAAAGCCGGGCTTTGGGGGGGGTGGGGTGTTGATCTGTTGTGGGGGCTGGAGCTTAGAGTGATGGCTTTAATGTAGCTCCGCGTTACAGAGGATGGAGAGAGAAGAGGGACAAAAGAACAGAAAACAACGAAAAGAAATCTCCAAACTCACATCCACTCACTCACCTGTACACTCTCTATCACTCTCGCCCATTTCTCAGTCTATTCTTCTCATCTGTCTCCCTTTATTCCTGCTTTCTCTCTCTTATGTCGCTCTCTGTTCTCTCTCGATTCTCTCTTCCACCTGTCCTCTCTCTTCTCTTCTCTCCTGTCTCTATTCTCTCCTCCCATGCCTCTCAACAGTCTCTTGTCTGTCTCTCTATTCTCTCCTCTCTATTCTCCCTTCTCTCTCTTCTCTCCTGTCTCTATTCTCCCTTCTCTCTCTTCTCTCCTGTCTCTATTCTCCCTTCTCTCTCTTCTCTCCTGTCTCTATTCTCTCCTGTCTCTCTTCTCTCCTGTCTCTCTTCTCTCCTGTCTCTCTTCTCTCCTGTCTCTCTTCTCTCCTGTCTCTATTCACTCCTCTCTATTCTCCCTTCTCTCTATTCTCCCTTCTCTCCTGTCTCTATTCTCTCCTCTCTATTCTCCCTTCTCTCTCTTCTCTCCTGTCTCTATTCTCTCCTGTCTCTCTTCTCTCCTGTCTCTCTTCTCTCCTGTCTCTCTTCTCTCCTGTCTCTCTTCTCTCCTGTCTCTATTCACTCCTCTCTATTCTCCCTTCTCTCTATTCTCCCTTCTCTCCTGTCTCTATTCTCTCCTCTCTATTCTCCCTTCTCTCTATTCTCCCTTCTCTCTATTCTCCCTTCTCTCTATTCTCCCTTCTCTCTTCTCTCCTCTCTATTCTCCCTTCTCTCTCTTCTCTCCTGTCTCTATTCTCTCCTGTCTCTATTCTCCCTTCTCTCTCTTCTCTCCTGTCTCTATTCTCTCCTGTCTCTCTTCTCTCCTGTCTCTCTTCTCTCCTGTCTCTCTTCTCTCCTGTCTCTCTTCTCTCCTGTCTCTATTCTCCCTTCTCTCTCTTCTCTCCTGTCTCTATTCTCCCTTCTCTCTCTTCTCTCCTGTCTCTATTCTCTCCTGTCTCTATTCTCTCCTCTCTATTCTCCCTTCTCTCTTCTCTCCTGTCTCTATTCTCTCCTGTCTCTATTCTCCCTTCTCTCTCTTCTCTCCTGTCTCTATTCTCTCCTGTCTCTATTCTCTCCTGTCTCTATTCTCCCTTCTCTCTCTTCTCTCCTGTCTCTATTCTCTCCTCTCTATTCTCCCTTCTCTCTCTTCTCTCCTGTCTCTATTCTCTCCTGTCTCTTCTCTCCTGTCTCTATTCTCTCCTGTCTCTTCTCTCCTGTCTCTATTCTCTCCTCTCTATTCTCCCTTCTCTCTCTTCTCTCCTGTCTCTATTCTCTCCTGTCTCTATTCTCCCTTCTCTCTCTTCTCTCCTGTCTCTATTCTCCCTTCTCTCTCTTCTCTCCTGTCTCTATTCTCTCCTGTCTCTCTTCTCTCCTGTCTCTCTTCTCTCCTGTCTCTATTCTCCCTTCTCTCTCTTCTCTCCTGTCTCTATTCTCCCTTCTCTCTCTTCTCTCCTGTCTCTATTCTCCCTTCTCTCTCTTCTCTCCTGTCTCTATTCTCTCCTCTCTATTCTCCCTTCTCTCTCTTCTCTCCTGTCTCTATTCTCCCTTCTCTCTCTTCTCTCCTGTCTCTATTCTCTCCTGTCTCTCTTCTCTCCTGTCTCTCTTCTCTCCTGTCTCTCTTCTCTCCTGTCTCTCTTCTCCCTTCTCTCTCTTCTCTCCTGTCTCTATTCTCCCTTCTCTCTCTTCTCTCCTGTCTCTATTCTCTCCTGTCTCTATTCTCTCCTGTCTCTATTCTCTCCTGTCTCTATTCTCTCCTCTCTATTCTCCCTTCTCTCTTCTCTCCTGTCTCTATTCTCTCCTGTCTCTATTCTCCCTTCTCTCTCTTCTCTCCTGTCTCTATTCTCTCCTGTCTCTATTCTCCCTTCTCTCTCTTCTCTCCTGTCTCTATTCTCTCCTCTCTATTCTCCCTTCTCTCTCTTCTCTCCTGTCTCTATTCTCTCCTGTCTCTATTCTCTCCTGTCTCTATTCTCTCCTGTCTCTATTCTCTCCTGTCTATTCTCCCTTCTCTCTCTTCTCTCCTGTCTCTATTCTCTCCTGTCTCTATTCTCCCTTCTCTCTCTTCTCTCCTGTCTCTATTCTCCCTTCTCTCTCTTCTCTCCTGTCTCTATTCTCTCCTGTCTCTATTCTCTCCTGTCTCTATTCTCCCTTCTCTCTATTCTCTCCTGTCTCTATTCTCTCCTGTCTCTATTCTCTCCTGTCTCTATTCTCTCCTGTCTCTATTCTCCCTTCTCTCCCTTCTCTCCTGTCTCTATTCTCCCTTCTCTCTCTTCTCTCCTGTCTCTATTCTCTCCTCTCTATTCTCCCTTCTCTCTCTTCTCTCCTGTCTCTATTCTCTCCTCTCTATTCTCCCTTCTCTCTCTTCTCTCCTGTCTCTATTCTCTCCTCTCTATTCTCCCTTCTCTCCCTTCTCTCCTGTCTCTATTCTCCCTTCTCTCTCTTCTCTCCTGTCTCTATTCTCTCCTCTCTATTCTCCCTTCTCTCTCTTCTCTCCTGTCTCTATTCACTCCTCTCTATTCTCTCCTCTCTATTCTCCCTTCTCTCCTGTCTCTATTCTCTCCTCTCTATTCTCCCTTCTCTCTATTCTCCCTTCTCTCTTCTCTCCTCTCTATTCTCCCTTCTCTCTCTTCTCTCCTGTCTCTATTCTCTCCTCTCTATTCTCCCTTCTCTCTCTTCTCTCCTGTCTCTATTCTCTCCTGTCTCTATTCTCCCTTCTCTCTTCTCTCCTGTCTCTATTCTCCCTTCTCTCTATTCTCTCCTGTCTCTATTCTCTCCTCTCTATTCTCCCTTCTCTCTCTTCTCTCCTGTCTCTATTCTCTCCTGTCTCTATTCTCCCTTCTCTCTCTTCTCTCCTGTCTCTATTCTCCCTTCTCTCTATTCTCTCCTGTCTCTATTCTCTCCTCTCTATTCTCCCTTCTCTCTCTTCTCTCCTGTCTCTATCCTCTCCTCTCTATTCTCCCTTCTCTCTCTTCTCTCCTGTCTCTATTCTCTCCTCTCTATTCTCCCTTCTCTCTCTTCTCTCCTGTCTCTATCCTCTCCTCTCTATTCTCCCTTCTCTCTCTTCTCTCCTGTCTCTATCCTCTCCTCTCTATTCTCCCTTCTCTCTTCTCTCCTGTCTCTATTCACTCCTCTCTATTCTCCCTTCTCTCTCTTCTCTCCTGTCTCTATTCTCTCCTCTCTATTCTCCCTTCTCTCTCTTCTCTCCTGTCTCTATTCTCTCCTGTCTCTATCCTCTCCTCTCTATTCTCCCTTCTCTCTTCTCTCCTGTCTCTATTCACTCCTCTCTATTCTCTCCTCTCTATTCTCCCTTCTCTCTCTTCTCTCCTCTCTATTCTCCCTTCTCTCTCTTCTCTCCTGTCTCTATTCTCTCCTCTCTATTCTCCCTTCTCTCTCTTCTCTCCTCTCTACATATATTCTCTCATTTCTCTCGTCTGTCTCTCTCTATATCCTCTCTTCTTTCACTTTAATCTGTTAGTCTCTCTCTCATTTCTCTATCTATTCTCTTCACTCCATTTCTTTTCTCTCAGTTCTTCCTCCTGTCTCTATTCTGTCGTCTCCCACGCCTCTCGATAGTCTCTCGTCTGTCTCTATTCTCTCCTCTCTTTATAGTCTCTCTCTCTTCAATCTGTCTTTCTCTGTCAGTCTCTCATGTGTGTCTCTATTCTCCCCTCTCTTTATTCTGGCATATCACTCCTCTCTCTATATTATCTCCATTTGTTCTTTCTCTCCTCTCTCTCTCTCTCTCTCTGTCTCTCTCTCTCTCTCTCTCTCTCTCTCTCTCTCCCCTCATCATCATGCTCTGTTTGTTCAGTGAAATTAAAGTTTATCCCTCTTCTCCTGTTTCATTGCTCATCGTTCTGACTTTATTATAAAACAGGTTAAATCAGTCCACAGGAGAGGAACGATGATGATGAGGATGAGTGTGTGTGTGTGTTTGCTTGTTTGTTTGTTTGTTTTCACACTAAGCCAAAGCACACATCAGTATTTCCCTCTGCTGGCCACTTTATGGAGCACACTGCACATTTAGCTTTATTAAAACACAGATATTGGAGCGACTGATTCATATAAACTGATTGATTGTTTTAATGGATCGATCCTCCAGCAGGAAACGCCTGGCTGCTAAAAGCAGACGGAGTCACTGACCTGTGGTGGTGTTGGCCGTGTGAATACAGTCTCTGCCCAGAGCTCTGTAGGGAACCTTCAGGGTCGTGTCCAGACTGCGAAACCCTTCTCTGAGTGAGTGGTGCTTATAGTACTCCACCAGACCCTGAACGGCAGACACCACCTTAATCACTCGTTAAACTGAATGTATTTCAATTTGATTTTATTCTGACAAAACTCTGATTCTGTGACTCTGATTCTGATTCTGTGACTCTTACTCTGACTCTGATGCTGATTCAGACTCTGATACTGTGACTCTTTTACTGTGATTCTGGTGCTGATTCAGACTCTGACTCTGTGACTCTGATTCTGAGGCTGATTCTGACTGTAACTCTGACTAACATCGACTCTATGACTAAATCTGACTGCGATTCTGATTCTGACTAATTAAGTGACTCTGAATCTGACTCGGAGCATGACAGTGTCTTTGATTCTGACTGTGATTCTGATTCTGAATGATTCAGTGACTCTGAATCTGATGCTGATTGTGATTGTGACTGTGATTGTGACTGTGATTCTGACTGTGATTCTGATGTGGACCGTGATCGATTCAGAATCATAGTTAGATTCTTATTCTAGTTCAGGTTCTGCCTCGGATTCAGATTCGTTCTTAGTTTCTGATTCTGACTCTGACTGTGATTCTTATTATAACTCTTATTCACGCTTAGATTCTGATTGCTATTGTGATTTTTATTCTGATTTATTCTGTCAAATATAGACTCAATTTTGACTAATGCTCTGTTCATGCCTCTCCAGTACAGTACTGGTGATCACATCAAATGGTAAAGGTGACACTGGTAATTAATACTTTATAACACTTTTCTTCAGCCTTGTAACCTTTGATCACAAAACCTGCCCTAAAGTATCAGCGAATAAAGATGTACGCGCTGTAGGAATAATGATGCAGCATAAACCAAAGTCTCTCACCTGTACAGTCTTAAAGGTCCTGCTCTCCGCGATGTAGAAACAGCCGTCTCTGGTCAGGATCTTAATGTGCTTCACTTCATTGTTGTACCTGGAGAGGAGAAGACGGTTAGCTCACCTGCTCTGAGTCACTACAGTGGACTGTGTCCTCCGCCAATAACTCAGGGCCCAAAAAAGGCTTATAATCTACGCTGCTGCTTAACTAACATGATCGATGCATTTATTTTGATATGCAAAGAATATGTTTACCAGAGATTAGCCACTTTTGGCTCCTTTTCAATGGATGGTACCTTAGAGAACCATTGTTATACAAACCCAATTCCAGAAAGGGTGGCACAGTAGGAAAAATGCATGTAAAATCAAACAGCAATGATTTACACTTTTTTTTTTACCTACAGCACTGTGGGAAAGTTTTAGGTGTCTAAGCGAATGTTTGAACAGTTTCCCTCAGCAGTGAGTTTATCACAATATACATTAGAATAAAGTCGTATTCATAATTCAGATGAACATAAAAACAATAAACAGTAACAAGAATTTCTCGGGTCCAGAGACTCGTTAATATCATCAATTACATCATGAGCTCAATTTACTGAGCACTGATTGGTCAAACCAGGAGCTGCTTTTTAACTACGTATAATACTGGACTTCCTCGAGGAGGAGAGGCTTGGAGATGGGTAAACAAACACACTCACATCCAGAACATCACTATTAATATATATTCATTATTAATATTCTTAAAATAATACATTTAGTTTTTTTCAAATATTAACACTTTCCTCAGCAAATAAACACAAATAAACAGATTTTGAAAGCGTGTCTTGGGTGCCTGAGACTTTCACACTGCACTGTACATTCAATTGAAATCAGTACAAAGACAAGATAGGTAATGTTTCAACTAATTAACTTGATTATCTTGCTGAAAGTAAGGATGTCCCTGAAAAAGACGTCATCTAGAGGGAAGCTTTAAAATGCGTATGTATCCCTAAGCATTAATGGTGCTTTCACAGAGGTGCAGGTTCCCCAATAATAGCCCCCCACACCATGACAGATGCTGGATTTAGAACTTTACTCTGGTAACAATGTGGACAGTTCTTTTCTTCTTTGGTCCAGAGAACACAACGTCCATAATTTCCACAAACAATCTGAGAGGTTGACTCATCAGACCACAATATACTGTATGTTTCCACTGAGCATCAGTCCATTTCAGACGAGCTCAAGCCCAGAGAAGTTGGCAGTGTTTCTGGATGTTGTTGACATACACTTGCATTTGGAGTTTCTGATTCTGACTCTGATTCTTATTATAATTCTGATTCATACTTCGATTGTGATTCTTATTCTGATTCACCGCCAAATTTAGACTCCGACAGTAATGCTCTGTTCATGCCTCTGCTGTACAGTAGTGATCACATAAAATGACAAATGTGACGTGGCACTGGTAATTAATACTTTATAACACTTTTCTGCTCTTTTATAACTTTTGATCACAAGAACTCTGGACATTATGTTGGTAACAATCTGGATGGTTCATTTCTTCTTTGGTCTGGAGAACACAACCTCTATTATTTCCATAAACAATCTGAAAGTTTGACTCATCAGACCACAGTATATGTTTCCGCTGAGCATCAGTCCATTTCAGGAAAGATCAAGCCCAGAGAAGTCGGCGGTGTTTCTGGATGATGTTGATAACTAGCTTGCATAGTAAAGTCTAAACTTGCATTTGTAGATGTAGTGATGAGCTTCTTAGGTCTTCCGGAGCATGTGATGATGTTCATTACAGAAGCATGTTCGTTTTTAATGCAGTGCTCTCTGAGGGGTGGAAGGTTTTAGGTCTTCAGCATCGGTTTTGGGCCGTGCTCTTTACTGACAACAGCAGTGCACGATATACTGGTTCATCTGGTATACCAGGTCAAAGTCTTTTTAAGGTATTCGTTTGGTCATTACTGTTATACCGGCATGCAAGCAAATGCAGATAACACTACAAACAAACAGTGCAGACCACGCCGATTCCCTCACCCCTCCACTGTTGAAGTATTTGAACTAAACCAAACCTAGAGTAGAAAAATGTCTGAATATTTGAAGCTACATTATCTCCATCTGCTTCAGGACCATCTGCCCTCTTCAAAACAACAAATAACAACAGGTCATTTATTCCGGTTGTAGGTAAAATGGCAGATGTATTTGGCCACCTGCTGCTTCTGTTTGTTTATCCAATTTATCCCATAGCGCTTATTATTGCTTTTCTAAAAGACGAGTGGATCAGAGCTGGTGGCAAAGAGTTTCACTTTTTCACCAAAATCAATCAAACACAATTATTCCCGCAAGCCGAGGCAGAGCAGATGAGGACCAGCGTGCAAGCAGCGGAAAGCATGAAGGGATGAAACTCATTCACGCCGAGAAACGTGTCCTCATTCTTCACAACGTTCAAAACAGCGCAACATACATACCCATTAAAAGTTTCAAAAGTCTGCAGTTTCTTTAGAAGCTTCAGTGCAGACATCAGAGACAAAAGCAGCCGTTAAGTAGAAGTTATTCATTTTTCAGGAAACATATTTAACGGAAAATCACACAGAAGCCTCTACTCTCAGCTGTGAGGGTCAGTGAGCCCCTCTTCACCTTCATTCCAGCTTCCGTTCTTCTCAGGAGCCTCGCTTCCAGCTCCTCAGAGAACCTGCAGACACGCCTCCAAAGCTCAGTCTGAGAAGCTGGTTGAGGATTTCCTGAAGTGATCCAACTCATTCAGTGGTGTTGAGGTCTGGACTCTGGACTATGTGTCACGCTTCCCTCTGGCTCCCAAGCCAAACAGGACTCCATTTCCCAGAATGCTACTGACTCTCACTTGACTCCTAACCAGAGTCACGTGTCTTACCCTCGCTCTCAGTCTCCTGATTACTGAATGTTTTAAGTGACACTTTTTAATCCCACAAACGGGGAAATTCCACCTCTGCTTTTAACCCATCCATGAAGTGAAACCACATACACACTAGTGAGCACACACACTAGGGGGTAGTGAACACACTTGCCCGGAGCAGTGGGCAGCCCTATCAGTTGGGGGTTAGGTGTCTTGCTCAAGGACACCTCAGTCATGGACTGTCGGCGCTGGGGATCAAACCGGCGATCCTAAAGTTCAGTCCTTTGCCAAGTGTTGACTTGTCCTCTAGCATTGCAAAGCGTTCCCTGTCTGTATGATTTTCTCCTGTTTTGACCTTTGCTTGTTTTTCGACTCCGTGTTTTGCCTCTCCCAGTTGGACTGTGTTTTCCGGTATTGGATCTTTGCCTGTTTATTCTATTTCATCATCTGATATCGTCACGCTTCCCTCGGATTCCCTTCAGAACTCCATATCCCAGCACACTCGGGGCAATCATGTGACTGCTCCGACAAACCAGAGTCAGATTCGGAGTCCAATTCCCAGAGGTCTACAGGAGATCATGTGACTAATGAACCTGCCTCGCGCTCCTATCAGCGCTCTCACTCACCTGAGTTTTAATATGTTACACCTGTGTCGTAAGTCATATGACTAGGAATATTTAGTATAGTGCAGACGCGAAGTATTGAAGAACCTCAGGGCTCCATCTCAGTGCCTTTAGTCACGGAACATAACTGAACCATAATCCACTGAAATGATCTGTTCTAAGCTGGACTGACTCCACACACCCCGCCTCGCCTCGCCTCCAGGCTTTTACTCTACTGCTCTGTTTTAAAACATCCGGTTATGAAAAGGAACAAATACCAACTTTTCACCTGGAGAACCTGATTTAAGCTCCACAATCAGACCTTAGAACCAATGTAGAACCTCTGAGGGAACATTTACACTGTTTGTACCCTGATGAATGAAAATGTACCTGAACAGAACCTTCACTTCTAACAGTGTAGCTCATATTACAAACTGAAATGAAATTTTCAGATTTTCCACTGTTTTCCATCATCAACATTCCATATAAGCTCAGAAGACTCGTGTAGGTTCTCTGGTTGTTCTGGATGGTAAATAAAGTGTCTATATCTGTGCTGTAGTCATGGCGACGCCTGGTTCCCATCACCACCACTGTAAAGAGAGCTCTAAAGAGTCTGTGCTGATGCCAGAGCTGGTAATCCGGAGAGTAGTGGGAATTCCCAGTGATTGGAGGGCTGAGGAAGTGATCTCTTAGCAAGTGAAAAAATCTTAAATCTAATCAATATATCTGATATTTCTCATTGGGAGATTGTTGTGAGAATACTACAAGACCTTTTAACTTATTTCCAGACTTTTTTTCTTATTTGTTTTGAGTAATTTTATGTGATGAGTGTTTAATTCCATTGGCAGATCATTTAACTGGTTTGCATGACTTCTTTAAATAAGCAGAATTATCTGCATTATTTATCAAACCAAGTAAAATGATTTGCCGATGGAGTTAGGCACTTTTACTGGATAAAATGACTTAAAACAAGCAGAAAATGTCTAGAAATAGGCTAAATAATCATGTGATGTGCCTTCATCAATCTCATAATGAGAGATATCAAATATACGGACTATATTTAAGATGTTTTCACTCCCTAAGATGTCATTTTATGCAGGATTTCGATGGCCTGATAGACTCAGTCCCTTATGTTTGCATCTACTTGCGCCCCATTCTGGTCATATGGTACACTGCTTGTGTCGTTTACTGGACACTGTGCTGTCCACTAATGATGAAGAGTAGCGTGCAGTATGGAGTGCACAGCATGCTATTTTGAACACAGCCTATGTGTCCCCATAGTATCTGTAGGAGGCCAGAGTATCCATATGTTGTAAATGTTATGGTCCATACATTCCACCATAAAAAACAAGGCAAAAAACAGGACGAAAGGTATAAAGGTCACGGCCGAGGTCAGCCAGGCCAAATGCAGAGCTTCTGACCGTCTACAGCTTTCCGCATCTTCACCACAGCGCACTGCAGGAGGGCGGAGGGCGTGTACCGCGCTACCGATCAGAGAGTAAAGGGTGCAGCTCATTCAGAGCGTCAGGGAATAAGGAGTGTAACTTACACAGCGTGGGTGCACACTCCATTAAGCCTAACACGCTTCACACTCGGCTGTGAGCAAACAGAGCAATGCATAATGCATTCCCTCGCTCTGAGCTTTACAGTGCGCTGTAACACCACGTCCAAACTGCATTCAGAGTTTCAGTGATCACCAGCAGTAATGAGATCGTGCTCAATTATTTCTGACTAGCTGACAATGCAGCTACTGTTTTAAGGAAAGAAACGACATCCTGGACGTGTTTTTCTCGTGCTTTGCTCACTTTTTGACATGGAAACAAACAGAAAAGGCACAAACTGAAGCCGTCACACAGAACGGAACTCATTCTGAAAGCAGTCCGAGCTGAAACACTCCTTATAACTTCAGCTAGGATGGGCGGGGCTAAACTGCTGTAGGCTGAATGGGTGGGGCTAAACTGCTGTAGGCTGAATGGGCGGGGCTAAACTGCTGTAGACTGAATGGTGGGGCTAAACTGCTGTAGGCTGAATGGGGTGGGGCTAAACTGCCGTAGGCTGAATGGGTGGGGCTAAACTGTCGTAGACTGAATGGGTGGGGCTAAACTGCTGTAGGCTGAATGGTGGAGTTAAACTGCTGTAGGCTGAAGGGGTGGGGCTAAACTGCTGTAGGCTGAAGGGGTGGGGCTAAACTGCTGTAGCTGAATGATGGAGCTAAACTGCTGTAGGCTGAAGGGGTGGGGCTAAACTGCTGTAGCTGAATGATGGAGCTAAACTGCTGTAGGCTGAATGGGTGGGGCTAAACTGCCGTAGGCTGAATGGGTGGGGCTAAACTGCTGTAGGCTGAATGGTGGAGTTAAACTGCTGTAGGCTGAATGATGGAGTTAAACTGCTGTAGGCTGAAGGGGTGGGGCTAAACTGCTGTAGGCTGAAGGGGTGGGGCTAAACAGCTGTAGGCTGAAGGGGTGGGGCTAAACTGCTGTAGGCTGAATGGGTGGGGAAAACATTCTGTTTAGGTTCCATGTATGGATTATATCAAAAGAGGAGTGAATGGAACTTTAACAATGTTTACATACCACCTCAAACTCAACACTGTTTTCCATAACATGGGAAGAGTATAATGATGATAATAAATCCAGACTTCAGCGCTCAGTGAGCTGCACTGCAGACTGGTCGTACTTGATGCTGATGGCGTATTCGCTGCACTCTCGGCTGCGATGTCTGATCAGGTAGGTGCTGTTCTCTCTCTCCATTAGCGCCGCCTCCGCGTGGTGACGCTCCATCAGCCCTGCAAACCTGCACACGCATTTAAATACAGACACATTCAGTTCATACACATTGTCCAGATTCTTCAGCATGTCTGCATAATTAACTGTTGAAGATGTAAACCAAGCGGTTCAGAGCGGTTTGGTGTGAAACGCTCTGTTCTAGATAAACTGACCGAGTCAGAGCCGTTCACAGTGGTGGTGATAGGAACCAGACGTCCCTCTAAAAGCTCCTACAGAAAGTTCCTACATGAACTGGTTCTGAATTCACTGCCTGATGACTGAGACGCTGTTTTATGAGAGTTTAGAGAACTTCAACTCCATTCATGGTGGAGGGAGACATGCAGGGCGCTGTGCGGCAAAATAGTCCCCAAAGAAAACTCATTATTCCAGATTTTCCACTGTTTTCCATCATCAGCATTCCATATAAGCTCAGAAGACTCGTGTAGGTTCTCTGGTGGTTCTGGATGGTAAATAAAGTGTCTATATCTGTGTTGTCGTCATGGCGACGCCTGGTTCCCATCACCACCACTGTAAAGACATCTGAACCGTTTCACACCAAACCCTCTGAATCCCTCTGCTTACATGTTTTAACTTAATTATGCATTTTTTAAAAAGCCATCGCTTATTAAGGAAGTTCTGTTTCTGTCCAGTAGATGGCGCTGAGCCAATGTTTCCAAAGCTCTGCTGACTATTTTCAGCTAGAAAATAATAAAGTCTCATAAACTATTCCTCATATGACCTAATTACCTCTAGTGTTGTGTTTAGCAGGGAGTTAAATGTAAATTTTATTGAATAAATTCTATTAATAATTCACTTAAAGAGGTGATTCCATGATGCAATGGCTCACGGCTCATTTTATTAAAAAATGACAGCCAGTTGATTTTTCTTCATCTCTAGTGAGTCGACACAATCGCGGCCCGTTCAGGCAGAAAGTGGAGCATCGCTGGAGCTTCATTACTGTTAATGATGATTAATCATGGTCTAGTGTTTGAGTGGCGAATGTGAAGCCCTCACCACAGCTGTGAAGAGTAGTCAACCGGTCTGGGGACCTGAAGGACGGCAAAAATCAGGAGTTTAAATGTGTAGCCAGCTTACAACTCAGTGCACAGTGTTAATCTTAAAGGAAAAGTTAAAGGAGTGCAAAAAAAGGCAGTAATTTTATAAAATAAATGTATCTCATATTTACTAAAACAGGCAGGTGTTAGGAGTCTTGCCAAAGGACTCTTATTGGTATAGTGTAGGGTGCCGGCCCAGGTGGGGAATTGAACCCCAGCCTACAAAGCAGAGGTCTTACCCACTACACTATCCAACCACAGTCATGGGTTTTCAGTCGTGTGTTACAGATACAGCAGACAGAGATTCATTGGAGTCAAAAAAGGGTCAAAAAGATTTTGAGCTTGTAAAACGAGGTTTGTACTGAGATTTGCAGCAGTGCTTGAGCAGCTAAACACACGTAATCAAACTCACTAATGCGTAGAAACATTGTGAGTATACAGAACGGATTTTTGATGGTGTAAAAAAGAGAAGATCGTAAATGAGATGTTGTGAATGTGTGAATCTGATCTACACTGTGCCCGACCATGAAGTCACGTGGACAGTTTGAGGTTCCAGGTGTGACAGCGGGAGTTGTTCAGCGTGACGGTACAAACCCGTGAACACGTCTCCGTTTCCATTTTTCACTCTGTTTCGACGGTAAATTGATGGACCTGTAGAAAAGCCTGAACTGGTCCAATCAGAAAGCGAGGTTGACTTATCCAATCACAACCCTGACTGGTTGCTGTCAGTCAAAGCTTCGCTAAGCAGTTGGTACCGTCCAGTAATGGAGCGTCGACCGAGGGCAGATGGATGTATCGGTATCTGATTCTAGCAGCATGTGTACATGTTGGGTAGCAGAACACAAAGCGATGGATGAGAGGAGAACCGCGAGTGAGTCGGCGACGGTGCGCGAATCCTGAACACCGCTGAGGGACGCGAGTGACGGCGGGAGGAGGACGACAATGAGGTGAAAGTGGGAAGCGACTCCCGAGCTCAGCCGCCCGGGTGGAATAAGAGTCAAATTAAAGTGGCCCTCACTGCAGAACCGGACTGTTACCCAACATGTACACATGCTGCTTAGAATCAGATACCGATACGTCCATCTGCCCCATTAGAGGACGGTACCAACTGCTTACCGACTGACAGCAACCACTCAGGGTTGTGATTGGATAAGTCAAACTCGCTTTCTGATTGGACCAGTTCAGGCTTTCCTATTGGTCCATCAATTTGCCGTCAAAACGGGGTCAAAAATCCGTGCCTCAGACTCTCAAAGCTGAAACGCTATATAACTTCAGTGTGAATGGGCGGGGCTAAACTGCTGTAGGCGAAATGGGCTGATAAACTGTATGTAAATGGGTTTGGTTCTTTGTGACAACACAGAAATACTGAATTTAAAAAAATTGCATTATAGTGATTATACTGAGGCCGGTGCTCGGGTTAGCAACCCTACGCTACCATCAAAACGTCAAACTATCGTACATCAGCAGCAACAAAGGCGCTCATAATAGAGATTATACAGATATACGTTTGTTTTAAATCGGCAAAACAGGGATGCGGGTGCTGATTTTAACCCGAACGGCAGATCAGATCTCTGAAAGCTTTGTGCTTTCACAGTCTCAGCGAGAGCGCCGCTCTTATCAGGCCTCTATTAGCATGTGATTAGCCTGGAGCTTATCAGTTAGCGATTAGCCTGCCTGTAAAAAAAAGCCCAAACTACTGAATATGCATGTGTACTTACACACGGGCAGGGCCTGACTGCGTCGCTGGGAAAGAAGCCAACCTCTCTCGTCGTCGGGATTTTGCCCTGGCACGGCACAGGAGTGTTAATTGCATTGTATCTGCCTTGAAGCCCACCCCATCGCCCCCCCCTACCCCACCAACCCCACCAAAACCCCCCACCTTTTGCTTTAATAAATCCAAAGACAATTAGCTCCCAATAAGCAGCGCATCACATTTACAGCCCCAGTTAATTACGGCTCAAACCTGCCCCTCAGCCACAATCCACACAGCAGCCTTCAGCACTGAATAATCATTAGCATTAGCTTTAGCATGCCAATCATGACAACATGCTCAAACAGCAGAAGACGTTAGTTAAATGTTGCGGTTTTTGGTGTTTATCACTTTCGGGAAAAATGTTTTCCCAGCAGGATCATTTCTCACATGTGTCTCTGAAGATATAAACACATACAAAGAATTCAGAACACAGAGGAATTAGACCTCCGCATTTTAAGCCATCCGGGCAGTGAAACACCACGTACACACTAGTGAACACACACACTAGGGGGCAGTAAACACATGTGCCCAGAGCGGTGGGCAGCCCGATCCACGGTGCCCAGGGAGCAGTTTGTTGAACACCTTGTTGAAAGTGTGCCACGAAGAATTCTGAAGGGGGTCCAACCTTTTACTAGCTGCACCTAATAAAGTGGCAGGTGTGTGTATATATATATATATATATATATATATATATATATATATATATATATATATATATATATATATATATATATATATAGCTGTTGTTGGAACAAAACCTCGTATCTCAATTTCTGTCAATTTTCAGTTTTTGACATAATTTGAAAATGTCTTTTCGCCTTTATATTGTGTGGAAATTTCATGAAGGATGGACCACGATATTTGTCCAAAAATGACTTGGGAAAAATTCTGGTTCCATTGACTTACATTGAAAGTAAAGTAGGTTTTTTCCTTCTCCTGTAAAGTCACCATTTTGGCGATATGAGGTTTTGTGTATATATATATATATGTGTGTGTGTGTGTGTGTGTGTGTGTGTGTGTGTATATATATATATATATATATATGCCAGTATAAATGGTATAGAATTACTTGGAATCAAATAAAAAACTAAAAATCAAATAAAACTCTAGATTCTGTACTATCTAAAATATTCTGTACATGCTTTCCGATATATTTTGTGTGTATAAAATGTCCAAAATGTTTGTGGACTTTTCTGAAATTAACGGCGTGAATAGTGAGTCTGTGCTGCAGTAACAGCTTCTACTCTTCTGGCACGGCTTTACGCTAGATGTTGAACATTGCTGTGAGGATTTGACTCAGCATTAGTGAGTTGTTGGATGGTCAGTTCTGGATCACTCCAACTCATCCCAAAGGTACAGGATGAGGCTCCATCACTCCAGAGAACCTCTGCTCCACAGCCCAATGCTGGGGGGGCTTTATACCCCTCTAGGCCATGCTTGGCACTGGACATGGTGACCTAAAGACCACTTTCTTGGTGACCTAAGGACCATTTTCTATGGCAATCAAAGCACTGGGTGACCGTATAGTAGCTGGATTCTCATTAGAAGTACTGTCCATATACTTTTGGACACCATAAGTCAAATCCAAACTGGTAATGCGAACCATTTGTCGTAGTCAGGGCCTGTAAGTGTTGCTGAAGGTGGAGTAAAAGTGAACTTCCTTCCCTCTGACATCAGTGCGGAGCTCTCCTCTGCGAGACACGTATAGTTTGGTGATGATGAAGGCGTTTTTGTCCTTCTTTTACCTTCTCTTTTATTAAAGTGTAAAACGCATTTCGAGGAGGAAAAAAGCGGCGCCCCCGGCGCAGATTAGATATTAGATTGGAAAGCCGATCCTAAAGCATATCCGTGATTTATTTAGCCTAATAACATTTTCACTGCGGCTCCTGAAAGCCCTTTATATTTGTTAAGCCGCCCCAAATAGGCGCATGATAAAGATTAAACTTATTACCCCTACAGAGTAAACAGTTGGCAGCAGAACGAGATGAAATGAAATTAGAGTGATTGATTGTATTGTTCTGGCTTTGGGACAGATATAATTGTGTCGCAGGAACGCGGCAGATGAACGCTCGGGGCTTTATATTTATTTATATTTTCTTTACGTTTTCGCTTCCTCTGCGCCGCGTGACCCTGAAGATTAACTGGCCTGATTAGCAGTTAAGTGTCGTTTTCACGCCAGATAAAATAAAGCAGCCTGTGTACATTATCATTATCATTCCACAGCTGACACGGACACACGGCGGGTCTGTTCATCTCGCACGGAATCTCCAGCTTCCTTTTTCTGTCTCGTTGTTTTCTCAGGCTGAAACGGTGGGTAAAAAAGTGGGGAACATGCACGCAGCGTGAATTCCCAGCTGAGCCATTAGCTCGGACAGACTGGAGCGACAACAGGAGGAAGATGGTAAATACAGCACTATGATGTATAAAATTCACCGGTCAGGCGCAACATCATGACCACCTCCTCGTTTCTACGCTCGCTGTCCACTTTATCAGCTCCACTGACCGTATAGCTGCACACTGTAGTTCTACAGTTACAGACTGGAGTCCATCTGTTTCTCTGATACTCTGTTACCCTGTTCTTCAGTGGTCAGGACCCCCATGGACCCTCACAGAGCAGGTACTGTTTGGGTGGTGGGTCATTCTCAGCACTGCAGTGACACTGACGTGGTGGTGGTGTGTTAGTGTGTTGTGCTGGCCTGAGTGGACCAACCAACCAATAGTCCACCAACCAAAAATATCCAGCCAACAGCGTCCTGTGGGCGGCGTCCTGTGGGCGGCGTCCTGTGGGCGGCGTCCTGTGGGCGGCGTCCTGTGGGCGGCGTCCTGTGACCACTGATGAAGGACTAGATGATGACCAACACAAACTGTGCAGCAGCAGATGAGCTGTCGTCTCTGACTTTACATCTACAAGGTGGACTGACAAGGTAGGAGTGTCTAATAAAGTGGACAGTGAGTGGACACAGTGTTTAAAAACTCCAGCAGCACTGCTGTGTCTGATCCACTCGCACCAGCGCAACACACACTAACACACCACCACCACGACGTCAGTGTTACTGCAGTGCTGAGAATGACCCACCACCCAAACAGCACCTGCTCTGTGTGTTGTGTCTCTCGGACTAAATTGCCAGTTTTCAATCATAATTGTGAATGCAGGTTTAATCTGGGTTCATCTCGGTCTGGGAGAAGACTGGATTAGGTCTAAGTCTGGACTAAAATGGATTTTTAATAATGCATCACTACTGGCACTGCGATTTAGTCCAAGACTGATCTTAATCCATTCATTAGAAGCTGCAGGATTATGTATTAGACTGAATTGGACCAGATAAAGAATGAATTCCATGCGCTTCCGAGTTTAACAGCTCGAATCCTGAGCAGCACTGATTCAGTGACGCACGGACTGGATCAGGTGCTGAGGAGACGACACATAAATCAAAGGTGTGATATGTAAATCTATTTTATTGCATATTTATCATTTTTATTGGCATTGTTTCTTTTTGAGTTTTTTAAAAGTTTACATATTTTATTTTCTCTACAGGGACAGAAGAGCAGTAAACGAGGGGTTACATCAGACTTACCTGCCACCAGCAGCTGTCCAGGTTAGCACTGATGACCTCAATGACATCACCAACCTGAACACTCAGCGGCGGACCACCAGGAGGACTGGGGGCCCCTAGATAATCCCTGATAACCAACATTCTGGGCAAACCTGTAAGACAACATACACAAAGAAATTATTTACTTGTTCATCTATTTTATCAAACAGTTTTCCAGCCTCTCTTAATACCTTAGAATAGAAACAGGCTGCTTTCATTACTTTTGTTCCCCTTAAGACTGATTTATGTAAATGAGCTCTGCTGTGATTGGGTGTATTGCGTCTGGGCTGAAACACTGGGCTGAGTGAGAGGGGCTGCTCTAAGATGACTGGGTGGGAGAACATACAAATAATTTATCATATAGAAATGTTACCTGTAGTTTGGTGGGGGGTTAGTGGAGGTTTGATTGGGTTTTTTTGGGGGGGTGGGGGGGTTAAAGCTTTGGTGGGGGGTTTGGTGGAAGTTTGGTGGGGGGTTTGGAGAGTGTTTTGGTCAGAGTTGGTAGGGGGTTTGGTGGGGTGTTTGGTGGACATTTGGGGGGTGTTTGGTCTGGGTTTAGTGGGGCAGTTGGTGTGTGTTTGGTGAGAGGTTTGGTTGGGGGGTTTGGTGGGGGTTTGATGTGGTTTTGGTGATGGATTTGGCAAAGGTTTGATGGCGGTTTGGTGGAGGTTTGGTGGGGGTTGGTGGGGGGTTTGAAGTGGGTTTGGTGGAGGATTTGGTAGGCGTTTGGTGGAGGATTTGGTGGGGGTCTAATGTGGGTTTGGTGGAGGATTTGGTGGGGTATTTGTGGAGGTTTGGATGAAGGTTTGGTGGTGGGTTGGTGGGAGGTTTGATGTGGGTTTGGTGGAGGATTTGGTAGGGGTTTGGTGTAGGTTTGGTGGAGGATTTGGTAAAGGTTTGATGGGGGTTTGGTGGAGGATTTGGTGGGGATTTGGTGGGGGTCTAATGTGGGTTTGGTTGAGGATTTGGTGGGGGTTTGGTGGAGGTTTGGTGGGGGTTTGGTGGGGGTCTAATGTGGGTTTGGTGGAGGATTTGGTGGGGTTTTTGTGGAAGTTTGGATGAAGGTTTGGTGGTGGGTTGGTGGGAGGTTTGATGTGGGTTTGGTGGTGGGTTGGTGGGAGGTTTGATGTGGGTTTGGTGGTGGGTTGGTGGGAGGTTTGATGTGGGTTTGGTGGAGGATTTGGTGGGGATCTGGTGGGGGTCTAATGTGGGTTTGGTGGAGGATTTGGTGGGGGTCTAATGTGGGTTTGGTGGAGGATTTGGTGGGGGTCTAATGTGGGTTGGGTGGAGGATTTGGTGGGGGTCTAATGTGGGTTTGGTGGAGGATTTGGTGGGGGTTTGATGGGGGTCTAATGTGGGTTTGGTGGAGGATTTGGTGGGGGTTTGGTGGAGGTTTGGTGGGGGTTTGGTGGGGGTCTAATGTGGGTTTGGTGGAGGATTTGGTGGGGGTTTGGTGGAGGTTTGGTGGGGGTTTGGTGGGGGTCTAATGTGGGTTTGGTGGAGGGTTTGGTGGGGATTTGGTGGGGGTTTGGTGGGGATTTGGTGGGGGTTTGGTGGGGATTTGGTGGAGGTTTGGTGGGGGTTTGGTGGGGATTTGGTGGGGGTTTGGTGGGGATTTGGTGGAGGTTTGGTGGGGGTTTGGTGGGGGTTTAAGTCTTTAATGAAAGTCTTTAATGAAAAGGATAAACGTGATGTACACACTGACCTGGGTCGTACCGTTTCCTCTGAGTGATCTCTCTCTGTGGGAGAAGAACCGAGGGAATATATAATGATTACTGTACTGCTTTCAGTCGCTCACTGTAAAAAATTTAAATACGCCTCCTTTTTAAACGATTAAAGCGAGAGTTTGTATTGATTATTTTGCACATTGCATTTCATTGATTATTTTTGATTAAGACACACTAGACAAGCGGCTCTGTGAGGTTCTCATGCCTCAAATGTTCTCTAGTTTCCCAAAACTAAACAAAGAGCTTCTAATACTGAGCAGCTTATAGTTAATCAATGTGAAAGCTGTTACTGAGCTCTCCTGAAGGATGAACGATCAGAGCCCCAGCAGCGCACTCGCGAGTGATAAACAGCGCAGGAGTGGTTTTTATGACCGTTTCTGTCGAGCGCCCAATCAGGACACAGTGACGTGCTTTCAGGTTAACTTTTCCACATTTTATATTACATGTTAAGACTTTTCTTAATACATTTCTGCAGATCGCCACATAAAAGCATTTAATATGTAAACAAGGTGTGGGATCCAGATCCCAAACTAAGCTCTGGGTAGGACCATTTTCAACCAGTCGCGTTTAGAACCGTCACGTCTGGACGAAAGCCACAGTGAACTGGATTTTCTTTGTAAGTGAGTGAGTGAGTCGTTAAAAAGGTGCTTTAATTGTGTTGAAATGCTGTTTGTTTATTATGCCAGTTGTACAGGATTGTCTGACATGATTGTTTGATTTTGTGACGCTGATAACGGAATTATAAGGAACTTTGGATTAAAAATATTCAGCGGAATGGCCACTAGAGGACACCGCACCATGGATTGGTTTACTCACTTAAAACTGATTTAACTAATTCACTCTGTTCTCAAAAAGAACTCAAAAACGTGAGATTTTGTCAAGATTAGCTAAAAATAAAAATGAAAAAATTAAAATCTTCAAATAAAATTATTTTGTTAAATAGAAACCAGATTTAACCGATATCAACCGCAACTGGTTAGTATTCTTTACTTGAAAGTGACCATCAAATTTCTGCATAATTTAGTGGTTTAGATGTAACCAGAGCGGTTCTGAGCTCCGTTCTAGATAAACTGACCGAGTCAGAGCCGCTCACAGTGGTGGTGATGGGAACCAGACGTCCCTCTAAAAGCTCCTCACAGTGGTGGTGATGGGAACCAGACGTCCCTCTAAAAGCTCCTACAGAAAGTTCCTACATGAACTGGTTCTGAATTCACTGCCTGATGACTGAGACGCTGTTTTATGAGAGTTTAGAGAACTTCAACTCCATTCATGGTGGAGGGAGACATGCAGGGCGCTGTGCGGCAAAATAGTCCCCAAAGAAAACTCATTATTCCAGATTTTCCACTGTTTTCCATCATCAACATTCCATATAAGCTCAGAAGACTCGTGTAGGTTCTCTGGTGGTTCTGGATGGTAAATAAAGTGTCTATATCTGTGTTGTAGTCATGGCGACGCCTGGTTCCCATCACCACCACTGTAAAGACGTCTGAACCGTTTCACACCAAGTCACTCTGAATCCCTCTGTTTACATCTCACACTCTGGATTATGGGGAATTTCGAATGTGCTACTTTTTGCATCTTTGGTAGAAAAACAGGTCATTTGTACTATATTCCACACACGACTGAGCAGGATATGATGCTTTAGCCGTTTTATGAGTGATAATGTTACTGTAATGTGATGCATGATTAAAGAGATGTAAGACATGCGCGGTGCGTTTTACAGGTAGACCGCAGACAGAGGCACAGCCAGGCTGAAGGAGCATGTCTGAATGAGTAAAAATCATCATTGAGCAAGTTCAGCTCAGAGTTTCAGCCTTACCGGAGGTTTAGACATCAGAGGATCTACAATGACAGAAAAGGACAGACAAACAGACACAAATATGAAGTAATCAGCTTCAGCTCACTAACCATCTGATGAAGATAAGAAAATAATAAAAAATAAAAAACACACCAGCCATTTTTCTGGTTCTGACCTCATTCTGACCTCAAATTGATAAATCAACAAAAATGGACATTTTCCGCGGATAAACAGGCTGATTTCACAGCTTAGTTATATATGCGCTGCGTGTACTGAGGACTGAACTGTGTGGTGTAAAACTTTACATACTGAGCCCTTCAATCTGAACGTAAATAAGACTAGAGGGTGGTTAGCTTGACAAAGCCATTGCCATGGTATCCCAGGTGGTTCCTGAGGTCTTGCTTGGCTGTTGCTATGGTATCCCAAGTGGTTGCTAAGGTGTGACGAGGCTATTGCCATGTTATGGCAGGTGGTTGCTAAGGCGTGGCTAGGCTATTGCCATGGTTTCCCAGGTGGTTCCTAAGATGTTGCTAGCCTATTGCCATGTTATCCCAGGTGTTTGCTAAGGCATGGCTAAGCTATTGCCATGTTATGCCAGGTGGCTGCTAAGGCGTGGCTAGGCTATTGCCATGGTATGCCAGGTGGTTCCTGAGGTCTTGCTAGGCGGTTGCCGTGGTATCCCAGGTGGGTGCTAAGGCATGGCTAGGCTATTGCCATGTTATCCCAGGTGGTTCCTGAGGTCTTGCTTGGCTGTTGCTATGGTATCCCAAGTGGTTGCTAAGGCGTGACCAGGCTATTGCCATGTTATACCAGGTGGTTGCTAAGGTGTGACTAGGCTATTGCCATGTTATGCCAGGTGGTTGCTAAGGCATGGCTAGGCTGTTGCCATGTTATCCCAGGTGGTTCCTAAGGCATGGCTAGGCTGTTGCCATGTTATCGCAGGTGTTTGCTAAGGCATGGCTAGGCTATTGCCATGTTATACCAGGTGGTGACTAAGGCATTTCTAGGCTGTTGCAGTAGTATCCCAGGTAGCTGCTAAGGTGTTGGTAGACTGTTGCTAAGGTATCCCAGGTGGTTGCTAAGGAGTTGCAGGGCCACTGCTATGGAAATTGTGAATGCTGTCTGTAAACAGTTCACACAACTGGTCCCAAAAACACAAGCAGACCGTTCTGGCATAGACTCTTAAATAGTGCAACATTTCAAGGTTGTAGCTCAAAAACTGTGACCCATGAAAACCAAAACACACTAGAACAATAAAACACAAAACAGTAAGTTACCGTCGTTAAACCAAATTAATTTTTAACATTGTTTTTTCTTACCTGCCCGTCCACACGCTCCCAGTCTGCCCAGACACTCCTTATGAGCCCCAACTCCACACTTCGGACACAAGTAGCCCTGATTAAAAATCCCTCTGGATGGACGATGTCAATAAACACATAACATTAACAGACATGCGCAAAATATCCTCCCTGGCCACTTTATCAGAAACCCCTTCCTATAGCTCCACCTTACTGGTAGCTCATCTACTGATGCAGAGTTTGTCATTAAAATAGTCACAAGTTGTTTCTAAAAAAGTGGAGATTTAATGCACAAATGCTACTTTGGGAAAAACTAACTATATAATCTACACTGTATTCCCAAAAGTATTCGGTCGTCTGGCTTCACACACATATGAACTTGAGTGACGTCCCATTCTTAATGCATAGGGTTTAATATGATGTCGGCCACCCTTTGCAGCTATACCAGCTTCAGCTCTTCTGGGAAGGCTTTCCACAAGGGTTAGGAGTGTTTATGGGAATTTCTGACCGTTCTTCCAGAAGCGCATTTGTGAGGTCAGACACTGATGTTGGACGAGAAGGCCTGGCTCACAGTTTCCGCTCTAATTCATCCCAAAGGTGTTCTATGGGGTTGAGGTCAGGACTCTGTGCAGGCCAGTCAAGTTCTTCCACACCAAACTGGCTCATCCACGTCTTTCTGGACCTTCTTTGTGCACTGGTGGTCAGTCATGTTGGAACAGGAAGGGGCCGTCCCCAAACTGTTCCCACAAAGTTGGGAGCGTGAAATTGTCCAAAATCTCTTGGTGCTGAAGCTTTAAGAGCTCCTTTCACTGGAACTAAGGGGCCGAGCCCAACTCCTGAAAAACAGCCCCACACCATGATCCCCCCTCCACCAAACTTTACACTCAGCACAATGCAGTCAGACAAGTACTGTGATTGGTCACTCCAGAGAACACGTCTCCACTGCTCTAGAGTCCAGTGGCGGCGCTTTACTCCACTGCATTCCACGCTTTGCATTGCGTTTGGTGATGTACGGCTTGGATGCAGCTGGTCGGCCATGGAAACCCATTCCATGAAGATCTCTACGCTGTTCTGGAGCTGATCTGAAGGCCACATGAAGTTTGGAGGTCTGTAGTGATTGACTCTGCAGAAAGTCGGTGACCTCTGCGCACTATGCCCCTCAGCATCCGCTGACCGCTCTGTCATTTTACGTGGCCGACCACTTCGTGGCCGAGTTACTGTCGTTCCCAATCCCTTCCACTTTGTTATAATCCCACTGACAGTTGACTGTAGAATTATTAGTATAGAATTTATTATCACTGTGGTACAATCGCTGCCATAAACACTTATTCAATGCTACCATCATTACTCGCTCATTTTATTCATGAACTGTGTATGTAAATAAAGTGTAGGACATCACAGCTGGAGCCGTCTCACCTGAGCAGCATGTGGCACGAGCTGCAGGTGGTCACCCACTCAAAGGTGTGCATCCGGAAATGGTGAGAGTTGTAGGTGGCGTTTTCGGGTCTGATGTTGGACCTGGAGCAGAATAAAGGGAAGCTGAAGTTTAGCTAGTCAGACAAGACAAGACGTTTCATGTCTGAAGTATTAGAGCTATATAGCTAATGCAGCTAACAAATAGTGGAAGCTCATTAACATTACCAATTAACATAGCACTAATGGCATGTTTATTGCTATGGAATTCCAGGTGGTTGCTAAGGTGTTGCTAGGCCAATGCTATTGAATTCCAGATGGTTGCTAAGGTGTTGCTAGACCATTGCTATGAAATTCCAGGTGGTTGCTAAGATGCTTCTAGGCCAATGCAATGGGATCCCTGGTTGCTAAGGTGCTGTTAGCAATGCCATAGAATCTGTGGTTGCTAAGGTGTTGTTACGCCATTGCTGTGGAATTCCTGGTTGCTAAGGTGTTGCTAGGCTGTTGCTATGAAATTCTAGGTCGTTGCTTAGGTGTTTCTAGGCCAATGCCATTGAATTCCTGGTTGCAAAGGTGTTAGGAGATTGCTACGGAATTCCATGTGGCTGCTAAGGTGTTGCTTATTTGTTGTTACACAATCCCAGGTGGTTTCTAAGGTGTTGCTAGGCCATTGCTAAGGTATCCCAGGTGGCAGAGCAGAATTCCTGCTAAAATGAGAAGTTAAACCTCTGCTACGTTTTTTACGTCTCCTGACCTCTTTACTGAAAAAAACACATTTAATAAATAAAATTACTGAAACTGCAGCAACCTCAGCCTTACAGGACTCAAAGGAGAAATTCCACCGATTTCTCAAAATTCTGAGTCTGAGATGTAACCAGAGTCTCTCAGGGTTTTGCTTTGGCGTGAAAGAGTTGATTGTAAAGAATAGGATGCCTTTACAGTGGTGGTGATAGGAACCAGGCGTTGTCATGACTACAACACAGATATAGACACTTTATTTACCATCCAGAACCACCAGAGAACCTACACGAGTCTTCTGAGCTTATATGGAATGTTGATGATGGAAAACAGTGGAAAATCTGGAATAATGAGTTTTCTTTGGGGACTATTTTGCCGCACAGCGCCCTGCATGTCTCCCTCCACCATGAATGGAGTTGAAGTTCTCTAAACTCTCATAAAACAGCGTCTCAGTCATCAGGCAGTGAATTCAGAACCAGTTCATGTAGGAACTTTCTGTAGGAGCTTTTAGAGGGACGTCTGGTTCCCATCACTACCACTGTGAGCAGCTCTGACTTGGTAAGATTTTCTAGAACAGAGCGTTTCACAGCAAACTGCTCTGGATCTGCTGCTGACGTCTTGGTGCCTGATACCACACAGCACCTACAGAGTTCTTGCGGAGTCAATGCCACAGTGGGTCAGAGCTGTTTTGGTTGCATGTGGAGGAGGAACAGCATCCTAGGCAGGTGGTCATGATGTTCTGGCTCATCTGTGGTCATTGTTTTGGCGACACTCTGCCTGGTCATTAGTGCCCAGTCTGATTACTGTGTTTATTCACCTTGTGGTCAGAGTGTAAGGGCCTTTAGCTATGCAGTTAGCACCATGCTAATTGGCAATGTCAAACAGCTTCCATTACTTATTCATACAGCAAACTTCAGACACCAATCACGTCTTGGCTGATGGGCTGATTTGCACTAGCGGTGCCTGCATTCACAGGAGAGAACGTTGCAGATCAAACGTTCCTCCATGGAAGTTTCCAGAAAGACTGAAAGTGGAGCGGTGGGAGAGCTCTTTATCTGAACGGCTGCGAGATTGATTTCTGTGTCAGGAGAGTGTGTGGTGTAATTTGTTGTCTGAAAGCCCCCTGCAGAACGCCGAGAGGAAACGTCATTACGGACCCTCAGCGTGGCGGCCCCTCTTTAACCCACCGTGTTTACACATCCGCCCCTCTTTTCAATCCCAGCACCATTACACCTCCAGCACGGCTTTTATCAGCAGGCGTTACCCAGCTCCATCTCAGAGAAGCAAGCCCACCGCAGCACATTTAGGCCCCCCGCTAGCTTTCTGAACGCTCCACATTACCACACAATTACTCTTAATCACACTTCTCGGCCCGTACAGTAAACCAGAAACTCAAACCGTACAACAAACAGAGCGTCCCAGCGCACCAAAGCACGCGGCCTCCACTGAGCGCCTTCCCATACTCGTATGAAACACATCGAAATTTCTAATGTAAACAATACGGCAGGATGCACTGCGTATCATTTAGGCGAATGGAAGAGTCGTTTCGGTATAAATGAGTGACAAACATGAACAAAACTCAGCGTCACCAAAGTAACTGCACTGCTTGGCAAAGCTGCCTAACACTGCATTTACACTTCTCTGGCATGTCGACAGACCTGAACCATCCTCACCCTTCAGTCTGCCGCGTGTGGGCGTTATGAGGGAGCACTTTCCGAAATCCTACTGAAATATAGTCTGGCTAAATCGATGTTTATGTTCCATTCCCCATGAAATCCAGCTTATTTGAATAATCAGAAAGTCTACAAGCACCATTATACTAATATTTTCCAAAATGTTAATAAGGTTCAGCTCAGAAAGATCAGGGTTCCAGTCATTGAGATTACCATTTGGACTTATTTGCACTTAAGCTTGGCAAAACTTGGGGCAAGACACCCAACACCACATTCACCTACTACACTGTAGACTGGGGTTCAATCCCCTGCTTGGACAAGCCCCCTACACTATACCAATAAGGGTCCTTGGGCAAGACTCCCAACACCACCTTCACCTACTACACTGTACACTGGGGTTAAATCCCCTGCTTGGACAAGCCCCCTACACTATACCAATGAGTCCTTGGGCAAGACTCCCAACACCACCTTCACCTACTACACTGTACACTGGGGTTAAATCCCCTGCTTGGACAAGCCCCCTACACTATACCAATGAGTCCTTGGGCAAGACTCCCAACACCACCTTCACCTACTATACTGTAGACTGGGGTTAAATCCCCTGCTTGGACAAGCCCCCTACACTATACCAATAAGAGTCCTTGGGCAAGACTCCCAGCACTACCTTCACCTACTACACTGTAGACTGGGGTTCAATCTCCTGCTTGGACAAGCCCCCTACACTATACCAATAAGAGTCCTTGGGCAAGACTCCCAACACCACCTTCACCTACTACACTGTAGACTGGGGTTCAATCCCCTGCTTGGACAAGCCCCCTACACTATACCAATAAGAGTCCTTGGGCAAGACTCCCAACACCACCTTCACCTACTACACTGTAGACTGGGGTTCAATCCCCTGCTTGGACAAGCCCCCTACACTATACCAATAAGAGTCCTTGGGCAAGACTCCCAACACCACCTTCACCTACTATACTGTAGACTGGGGTTAAATCCCCTGCTTGGACAAGCCCCCTACACTATACCAATAAGAGTCCTTGGGCAAGACTCCCAGCACTACCTTCACCTACTACACTGTAGACTGGGGTTCAATCTCCTGCTTGGACAAGCCCCCTACACTATACCAATAAGAGTCCTTGGGCAAGACACCCAACACCACCTTCACCTACTACACTGTAGACTGGGGTTCAATCTCCTGCTTGGACAAGCCCCCTACACTATACCAATAAGAGTCCTTGGGCAAGACTCCCAACACCACCTTCACCTACTACACCGTAGACTGGGGTTCAATCTCCTGCTTGGACAAGCCCCCTACACTATACCAATAAGAGTCCTTGGGCAAGACTCCCAACACCACCTTCACCTACTACACCGTAGACTGGGGTTCAATCTCCTGCTTGGACAAGCCCCCTACACTATACCAATAAGAGTCCTTGGGCAAGACTCCCAACACCACCTTCACCTACTACACTGTAGACTGGGGTTCAATCTCCTGCTTGGACAAGCCCCCTACACTATACCAATAAGAGTCCTTGGGCAAGACTCCCAACACCACCTTCACCTACCTGTGTAAAATGATCAAATTGTAAGTCGCTCTGGATAAGAGCATCAGCCAAATGCAGTAAATGTAAATGTAAACTGTAAGCTTACTACTGCAATGGCCCAAAACACTTAAAGGTGCCATGGAATCGAAAACTGTATGTTGGCAAAGCTAAATATCAATCAATCAATCAATCAACTTTATTCAACCTCTGAGAACAGGTGACCCTCATTTACGATGATGCTGAGTTGATACAGGAAAAAGGGACTAATATTTTGTGTAAACATTAAATAATACAAGTAAACTTAATTTAAAAAACATCTCAAATCAGGTAAGAACATCGCTGGTGTTGGAATAAAACCTCCTATCTCAATTTTTGAAGTTTTTTCGTTTTTGACATAATTTGAAAAAGCCTGTTTTCCTTTACATTCTGTGTAAATTTCATGATGAACGGACTAAAAAAAAGGGACCAAAATGACTTGGAGAAAATTCTGGTTCCATTTACTTCCATTAAAAGTAAAGTAGGTTTTTTCCTTCTCCTGTAAAGTGACCATTTTAGAGATAAAAGGTTTTGCATGTTAAACTGAGAGCTTCATAGTGAGAGAACAGCTTTAATTGACTTTGTGTTGTTGTTGAGATTGAAAGGGAGTAGCTGGTGTAGCTAATCTTATCTACTAGTGAGCTCCAAGTAACTAAAGCTAACTAAACAGTATGGCAGGCTTATTTACACGGAGGGTCGTTTCGACACGTTGCTTCTGTTTAAGCCATCGTGATGCCTTGCTGTGAATCAGCCAATCAGAGCAGAGCTCGTCAGATTATTCATGAGCCCCCCTCGTTCTATTCTAGGGCCAAACCACAGGGCTGTAAATGGACGTGTAAAACCACTGGGTCTGGGCATTTTCACCCAGACCAAAGTCACAAACATTATGTTGACATTAAAGAACCGTTTAAAATACACAATAAATGCATTTTTATGTCACTTAAAAATGAAATAGTTCATCCACTATCGACATCATCAATAATATCAATGATTATATTAATAACAGTGATAAAATTAATGTGTGAATCCTTCAAATAAAGTGCCACTAGGGTTTCTTTGAATGATGCCAACCATGAGCCACCTTTGGTTCTCTAAAGGTTCTATAGCCATTTAAATGTTCTTCCAAGAACCTTTAGATTTCCTGGATATTCTCTGAACTTTAAAAAGGCTTTTCATACTCACTGAAAGGCTTTTTTAGAGAACCAAAAGTGGCTCTACTGTGGAAACATCTACAGAGGAACCACTGCAAAATCACAACTCACAAGGCCATCTGGAACTGGTCCAGCCATTTCTTCTTCAGCTCTTTGGTTTTGAAGAAGAACTCAAAGCCGCTCGTCCCCTGCTCGTGGGTCAGGTAGAAACCGTAGCACCACTGATGGAGCAGAGAAAAAGAAACAGGATCATTTAAAGACAGAGGATCACACAGACGCCTCAACGACTGAACAGAATACCAGAATATTGTTCATCACTTCCGTTCTTCTCAGGAGCCTCACTTTCAGCTCCTCAAAGAACCTGCAGACACGCCCCCAAAGCTCAGTCTGAGAAGCTGGTTGATGATTTTCTGAAGTAATCAAACCCATTCAGTGGTGCTGAGATCTGGACTCTGGGGCGGTCAGTCCATCGTCCAGCTTCTTTGTTTGATGTGTCCGTCTCCTTTTCTCAGTGAGGTTCTTCTTGATCAGCTACACGTCCTTTCAGACCCACAGCACTGAGTGGTCTTCTCCCAGTGGAAGGATGGACAGAAACACCTGTGGATGTTTTCAGATCTGAAGCAGCTTGATCTTCTCCTCTCTCTCAGAGATCAAAGCTTTAAGTGCTGTTTATCTGATGGGGGCAGTTTTGGGGTCGACCAGCTCTTCCAGGTGGTTGTTAGGAGCCACGTTTTCTCTGGAGCTCTAGTTTTGTTTTTTCCCCTTCGATGTTCTCCTTCCTTATGCAAGTGGATCATCTTATATCTACTCACAAACACATCCTTTACCTTGTGCTGTTTTGACTGCACTTTCTTTATGCAGTCAGTTTTCCAGAAGTCTTCGTGTGAAATAGCGTCTGCTGCAGTTCTACCTATGAACCTGGAAAGTCTTTAAGGAGGCCAGGAGGTCACGGCTGAGGTCAGAGACGTCAAAACTGGAGCTTCTGATCGTCTCCAGCTTTCTGCATCTTCACTGCAGTGCACAGCGGGAGGGAGCAGAGAGTGTGGATCACACTCCAGATCAGACAAGAAGGAGTGCAGATCATGCAGAGCGTCAGGGAATAAAGAGTGTAACTTATTCTCCTTACTTTCTCCTTCCGCATGAAAGAGGATTATCTTACATCTAATCTCCTCACAAACGTCACTCAGCCTACAGCAGTTTAGCCCCGCCCATTCAGCCTACAGCGGTTTAGCCCCGCCCATTCAGCCTACAGCAGTTTAGCCCCGCCCATTCAGCCTACAGCGGTTTAGCCCCGCCCATTCTAGCTATTGGAGTGGGAGATTCCTGATTCCCGCTGTTCTTGGCTTAAGGGAAGCAAATGGATCTGAATGTTATTTTTCCCCTACGGCCCTGAGGAATTCAGTCCCAGCTTAACAGCCTGTTCCAAGGCCTGCTGTTTGAAGGAGGCACAGTCAATCAGAAAAGAGCTCATTTACATATACATATTCCATTTGCATATGACACATCAGCGTTAAATAATCACCTGGAATGAAGAGAGGCTGGAAAGGCGCTGTGAAAAGACAGATGACGACTGTTTTTGGTGCCTGAAAACACACCAACTTTGGAAAGCGCTGAAAAATATGTAAATGTGGAGCTGGGCCCGTAGACTCTACGGTCTCTGACCACTGGATGATCAGAGATTTGTGTGGTCATTGTCAGTCTGGCCACACATGTGGCTGCTCCGCCTCTGCCAGCTCGTCTAGCTTAGCGCATGCTAACACGCTGGGCCGCCGTGTCTGTCATCATCCATCAGCGCTAATCAAGCCCACCACCATCTGCCTGCCGCAGCGTGGGATCAGAATCAGCTCACGGGCTCGTCCAACAGGATTCACGCCCGGTGGCCACTTTATTAGAAACGCCTTACCGGAGCGCAGGCGGAGACGAAGTGGCGGCTGCGCCGTGGGATCAAACGCAGACTAATTATAACGAGTTCCCTGCGATGATGTTCTGTGGTGTGTTATTCTAACATTCAGAACCCAGAACACGTTTAGTCACTAAAGCACAAACGGTCAAACGCCAGCACCGTTCTCCAGCAGAACCCGACAGATCCGTTCAGCCACTGAGCTCACGGGATTCGGGCCGGGTGACGCAGCACTGCCGAATCTTCAACACATAGAAGTGTACTTTCGTAAAGCTAATGGTTCTAGATAGAACAAAGAGCCCTGTGCATGATCAAACAGTTATTCGAATGTGTTGTAAATGGTTCTATATACTGTAGAATAGAACTTTGTTGAAAATGGTTCCATATAGCACCCAAAAGGACGGCACTGTAGCAACAGAAAAACCCTTTTGGGTGCCATAAAGAACGCTTTTCAAGGATTTTTACTAAAGAACCCCTGAAGAACCATCTTTAAGAGTAGTGTGAAGATGGTTCTTTAAAGATAATGATATGCATACTGACTGGGTTCTTTGCACACTGAAATTGCTCTTCAGATTGATGGAGAATGTGTTGTAAACGGTTCTATATAGAAAAGAACCTTTTTGAAAATGGTTCCACATAGCGCCCAAAAGGGCAGCATTGTAGCAACAGAAAAACACTTTTGGGTGCCATAAGAACCCTTTTTAAGGGTCTTTCAAGGGTTATCTTTACTAAAGAACCCCTGAAGAACCATCTTTTTTTAAGAGTATAGAAGTGTGAAGATGGTTCTTTAAAGATAATGATTCTATATAGAACCATAAGCATTCTAAGAACCATATGCATGCTGACAGGGTTCTTTACACGCTGAAACTGTTCTTCAGACTGATGGAGAATGTGTTATATATGGTGCTATACAGCACTAAAAAGGGTTCTTCTATTCTTACAACCTTGACTTCAGAACAATAGCAGAACCATTTTGGTGCTGTAAAGAACCCTTTTCCAAAAGGTTCTATATAGAACCAAAGGTAACACATTCTCCATCAATCTGAAGAATGATTTCACCACGCAAAGAACCGTTAAACCGCGCAAATGGTTCTTTGAATGTTTATTGTTCTATACTTTACTAAAGAACCCTTGAAGAACCGTCTGTTTTAGGCGTGTAGTCGAGCTTTAATTGGGCCTAAAATGTAGTTCTGGACTCGCGTACAGCCCCGACTCGGTTCTCAGTCAGCATTTGGTACCAGACGGTTCTGGGTTCTGAGGTGACGGCATGCTCCAGCTCATTGCCCTCAGCTCGTCCAGCGCAGTGACCTACTGACCTTTCTGCAGTCTTTATCTGTGGTGGGGTTGTTGGTGATTTTGTAGAGGCTCAGGTCAATCACGTCCTTCATCTCGTAGTTGTCCCCTCGCCTCTTACACACGATCACCGCCGCGTCAAAGAGAAAAATATGCCTGTAATGTGGATGAACGTCGTTTCTAAATATCATTTCATACAGTTCAGTTACTCAGACAGGCTGAAGGACTCGGGAGCAGTAAACTATAATCAGACACTGAGTAAACAAGCAAAGAACAAATCAAACATTAATGATAGAGTAACAACAACAACAACAACAACAACAACAATTATTAATAATGCCATAGTGCCTTCTAAAACTAAAAATGACAATAATAATAAATATATTACATATTAATACTACTACTACTACTACTACTACTACTACTACTACTACTAATAATAATAATAATAATAATAATAATAATATCATAATGTCTTCTACAACTAAAATAACAATAATAATAAATATATGAACAACAACATAGTACCTATTACTACTACTATTGATGATAACAACAACAACAACAACAACAACAACAACAACAATAATTCTTTTTCTAATAATTATTATTCCTCTTATTATTATTATACCTAAATACTGACGTAGTAACTACCCTTACCACTACTACTTCTAATAATAATAACAACAGAAACATGAATAATGAGTGTGCACTACAACTAAAAATAACAATAATAAATGCATGAATAACAACATAGTACCTACTACTACTACTACTACTACTACTACCACCTGTTTTCAGGAACAAAACCTCATATCTCCAATGGTGACTTTACAGGAGAAGGAAGAAAGCTACTTTATTTTTAATGTAAGTCAATGAAACCAGACTTTTTTTATTCTGGGCCGTTTCTTTTGGTCCATTCATCATAATATTTACAAAGAACAACAGGCTTTTTTTTTTTTAATTATCAAAAACTGAAAAACGGCAAGAATTTAGATATGAGGCTTTGTTCCCAACAGCAGTGAATTGTTACCATTATTTTATGTGCCAAATCATTAAATTGTTATTATTATTATTTACAAATGTGAGAATAAATGGATGAAAATCTGCCATTTTCATAAAGCTTTTTGTAGATATATAAATCTTCTACAGATACCTCTGTGTTAGTGTTAGAGTGAGATCTGTACCTGTCCTGCCTGCGTTTGTCCACATTTGTGGCCAGTCGAACTTCTCCATCACCCTTCGGCCGCCCGTACCTCAGCAGGCACTGATTCTGTTTTTTTTGGGGGGGGGGGTCACATTAATGACCAACACTGACATTTATTGGCTTCTTGAAAAGTTTCATCTTACAAGCTTTAAAAAATGTCAAATGTGTCTTTCACACGTTCAGGAACTAAAAACATCTGTTGCTTAAAAAAACTGGAAACTGAAAAAAAGTCCTGGAATAAATGAGCTGAAGGCTGCGGAGCATTTCATATACCGGTAAAACCACAGAGAGGCATTTTCATTCATTAATGCAAAAATAATAATAATCATATATAAAAATAATAATAATCATATATAAAAATAAATAATCAGGATCAGTGAGAGAAACAAACAACCTTGAACAGATTTCATTATTACTTATTATTAATTATGCATGTGGCTTTGGGGGCAGTTATTGTGTCTAAAGCCTCTAATTTCGCTTCTTTTAAGTCTCCCAGCTTAACTTTAAGTTCTAAACCAAGCAAACTTTCTTCCAAGCAAATCAAACCAGTGTAAGTGTAAGGACCTAAATATTTGAGTGATTCCAAAAAAAGAATGTACGATATGAACAAAATACATATATTGTGAAAACATTGTTTCATATTATGTGATTGACTTTGCACTATATTAAAAACTGGGGTCTTTCTGATGATCCAGCTCAGAAATCCAGTTCAAACGCTTCCTGAATCCGCAGATTCAGGAAGCCACATTCCACTTCTTCACGAGATCATGCAAAACTCAGATCTGGAGTTATGAGCCTATGAAGAGGGGCTGAGATACACATCATCTGCCTCTCACTGTGTGGAGCTGCTGGATTCTTAAGTGACGCTTATTAGTCCCAAAACGGGGAAATTCCACCTCCGCATTTAACCCATCCGTCCAGTGAAACACCACATACACACTAGTGAACACACACACTAGGGGGCAGTGAGCAGTCCTATCTGCAGCGCCCGGGGAGCAGTTGGGGGTTAGGTGTCTTGCTCAAGGACACCTCAGTCATGTACTGTCAGCTCTGGGGATCGAACCAGCGACCTTCATGATTCCCTAACCTCCAGCCCGCGACCGCTCCCATGTGTCCATCTACATTCTGTTAGAAACTGACCGATAGACACTCAGGACTGACCATCACTCTGGAAACCCTTAATTCTTCATTCAGTCCACATCGAAGACGCGTGTGAAACGGCGTCAGAGAGTTTCCAGCTGCTGAAGCTGCTGCAGCGGGTTTGGAAAGTAGTGATGAAGATAACGGAGCGTTTAGATATGAAACACAAGAGGATCCTGTTCTATGAAGAACCTTTAGAGGAGCGTTTAAGGAGAGACGGACAAATCGAGAGAGAGAATGAACTCAGACCAAGGAAAACGAACCAAAATAACTTCCTTTTGTTGGGCTACATGAAAACACCAGTTCACAGAAACACCCACAAAAGCTCTTCAGGTGCTGTGATTGGACAGAGACTCGTTTGCAATGCAGTCTTCTGACGTACCAGGACTGTAAAAGCAAACATCACAATAACGATTAACACACAATTTATCGCGCAGGCTGAGTGCCAATAAATGTACCCAAGACTGTAGATGCTCTGATTAGATTTGTGTGTGTGAGCTGAAAGACACTTAGGAAATAACATTGCATCGTGTTATCAGACTCACCAGATTCTCGATGGATCTCTGGTACTGATCGATCTCACGCAGAGTCTCGTTATCCCGCTTTACTTCGTTAACATACTGAGCCAAGTCCTGTTCAGCACACACAGGGACAAAAGAGAGCAAGTTAAACACAGGATGAATCAGTTAATATCAATATTGTACCTAAATACAACAAGCAATTATTAATATTATTGAATATTCAGGTCTTTTGATGCTTTTGCCACTTCATTTTCTGAAAAAGCCTGAGGAGACATTCCCACAACTAAGCTAAACGGAGCTCTGAAAATGAGCACCAAGTCACACTGCTATTGCACTCCAAGTGCACTGTTACACCAACTACCTTTGATGTATATATCATATATATATAAATATATTTATACACACACACACACATATATACTTATTGCTATTGTCAATTCAAAACCTCACATCTCCAAAATAGTAACTTTACAGGAGAAGGTAAAAACTTACTCTACCGTTAATGTAAGTCAATGGAACCAGACGTCTTTCCAAGCCATTTTAGATGATTTCTTTTGGTTTAAGTGATACTTGTGAGTCCCACAAATGGGGGAATTTCACTTCCACATTTAACCCATCTGTGAAGTGAAACACCACATGCACACTAGGGGGCAGTAAGCACACTTGCCCAGAGCGGTGGGCAGCCCTATCCACGGTGCCCAGGGAGCAGTTGGAGGTTAGGTGTCTTGCTCAGGGACACCTCAGTCATGTGCTGTCGGCTCTGGGGATCGAACCGGCAACCTTCCAGTCACAGGGCCGGTTCCCTGACCTCCAGCCCATGATTGGTGCATTAATCATGAAATTTACACGTAATGTAAAGGACAACAAACATTTTCAAATTATGTCAAAAACTAAAAAACAACAAAAATGGAGATACTTGGAGGTTTTGTCCAGACAGCAGCGAGATATATATATATATATATTTTTTTTTTATATCGCTGTCCATTTCTGTTGTTGTTTGGTCTTTGAGATGACTTGAAAGTACCTGTGTTCCTATATATTGTGTGTGGATTTCCTAAAGAATGGACCAGCAGCAATCATCTAAAATGGCTTGGAAAGACGTCTGGTTCCATTGACTTACATTAACAGTAGAGTAAGTTTTTACCTTCTCCTGTAAAGTTACCATTTTGGAGATACGAGGTTTTGTTCCAACAACAGCGACGTATATACATACACATATATATATATATACACATATATACACACACACACATATATATATATATATATATATATATATATATATATATATATATATATATGTGTGTGTGTGTGTGTGTGTGTGTGTGTGTGTGTGTGTGTGCACTCAGCATTATAAATAGCTAAAATACATATACATAATAGCCAAAATTCATCTGTATTTATGACACCAACTGGACCTGCAGGTAACATCTCACTCACCCTCATAGCGTCCAGGGCTGTGCGTAAGTTGTTCTTCTCAGAGGAATCGGGTGTGTGTTTGACCAACTCCTGCACAGAACAGAAAAGGGCACCGAGTAAAGCAACTCCAGAAGTTCCTTCTGGTTCCCCAGATATCAGCATATATCCATTCGCTGGCTTGATAAGGTCTGTTTGCCTCTGCTGTCCCACCCTTTAAACACCCAGATTACTGTCCACCACCTAGTTTTTCAATCTCCTCAAACAGATTTTAAATGCACAGAGATTTAAATTTCAGAAAATAAACTCGGACAAATATTAAAAGCAACTCAGAGACAAAAATAATGACGAGGCCTGAAAATGATTTGATAGAAAACGCTGTTGTCGCCACGGTGATGGATTAAAATGATTTACTAAGCGAAAGAAAGACGTGAAGGAGAAGTGAGTAAACTGGACTGTGGGTGGAAATGATGAGTGGAATTTTGTCTAATAGTGATACTTTAAACTCCGGCGGGCGGCTCAGAAAGCGCTGAGTGGACCACCAGCTTTCCCATCCACTATCCTCTTCCCATCAGGGTCCTGGTGGGGTCCATTAGTCTCTAATGGTCTTTTTCATCAGAGGTTGTTCACAAACAAAAGCTCAGTCATATTGAAGGGACAGTTTGGTGAAACATCAAATACGCCCAGTTCTCCTCCTCCTATTCAAAATGTAGTCGACTGGATTCTGATAGCTGTCCAGCCCTAGAGGGAGATGATTTAGACGTGTGGTTAGCACCATGCTAATTGGTGGTGCATAAACTTCCATTACTTGTAGCTACATTAGCTCCATAGCTCCAGTGCTACAACTGAAGAAGCAAACTTCAGACGCCAAACATGTCTTGGCTGATCGACGGCATTTGGTGTGTGGTGGGCAGTGGTGGACAGTACCTGAGTAACTGAGTAACTGAGTAAATGTAATTAGTTTCTGTACTTTAGTATTTTTGGTGTATCTGTACTGAAGTTTCTCCGTTCTGGACTTTTTCCTTTCACTCCACTACATTTCAGAGTCTAATATCCGACTTTTCCCTCCTACATTTTGAGAAATCTGTCGTTCCTTTTGGTTTCTGTGTGTATAAAAACGTAACATGTCAAAACGAAAGAAGCGCAAAGCCAGAGCACCAATCAGGGCCCAGCGGTCACTTTGTTTAGAGCTGGTTTTGACCTGTTGGTCATACCGACCCAGTGCAGCACGCGGTTCAACGTCAGCGCAGCAGCGTAAAACTTTGGGAGAGTCTGTTCAACATAAATGATGAACTAACCTAACTTTGTGTAAATAGAGCTCAATATAGAAATATGTCCACATATGCAGTCGAGACTGACGCGGCTTTTTTCTGAATTTCTACAAACACCATTTCATTTTATAGTAAATGAGTTTGGGCTGGTTTATGTTTATGAACAGACGCCTACAGATCAACATAGTAAAGGAGCTCATCTGTGATCCTGAGTTTAAAGCCAGTTTTTATTCAACTTAAACTTGGAACTAAGTTGTAAATAAATCTGAAACTGAAACTTTGCTTGTGTGTAAAAAGTGATTTCAGAGCCACTCGGTTCTCCCTGATGGAACCTGTTTACCTTCAGTGTTTTGTGCTTCTGATCATTTTAATAGACGTCAGCGTCACTAATTAATGACCTTCTATTAAAAGACTGGTTTACCAAGAGAGACGCTGGAGGACTTTCACCTGAAATGAGTTCATGAAGCCAGTCTGGATATAAAAATGATAACAGGACATCAGAGCCAGAATTACTCTTTTAGTACTTTTACTTTATACTTAAGTACATTTGAAGGGAAATACTTTAGTACTTTTACTCAAGTGGAGGTCTAAAGGGAGGAACTTCTACTTTTACTGGAGGAATATTTTACCCTGGGTGTCTCTACTTTAACTCAGGTACAGGGTTTGTGTACTTCGTCCAGCTCTGGTGGTGGGGGATGAATTCGAGTACGGTCAAGCTATCGTTTTAAGGCACGACTGCTCATTTATCTTTTCTGAAGCTTTGAAACAGCATAACAAAGGAGTGCCACGCCACTGTCAAAGCTCAGAGGAGCATCAGCAGAGGGAGGTTTGTGGAAAGACAGACGGGAGCAATAAAAGCCGTCAAAATGCAGTGACAGAGATGACGAGTAAATGACAGGCCATGATTCCTCGCCGACTGATCGGTTCAGAGTAAAAGCTGGAAATGCTGATCAGGAACAGGAATTTTCAGCAATTTCACTGAAATCCTCCAAACGGAACGGTCATGGAAACAAGCCAGCTCACATTATGAGCTGAAACGTGGGTTTGCTTTTATCCCCCAACACACTTCAGCACCCAAATCCATCACTACAGCCGTCTGTTGTGCCGCGCTGTTTAACATCCATCAATGCCGGAGCAGTTCTGTCGGTTCTGTCGGTTCTGTCAGCTGTGGGGCAAAATCAAACAAAGCCAAACACGACAAATCAGACTTTGGACAACCAAAGCTTTGTAAACGGGTCTTCTTGGGTCAATAACTTCACAAACTTGTGTGGTTTTATCATTTAATCATGAACCTGCATCGGCTACACGATTCACTGCAGGGATTAATGAAGAAGCAAGTGGGGAGAAAACCTCGTATCTCCATTTTTGACGTTTTTCAGTTTTTGACAATTTGAAAAAGTCTGTTTTTCTTTACATTATACGTAAATTTCATGATGAATGGACTAAAAGAAACGAAACTAAAAGAATGACTTGGAAAGACGTCTGGTTCCACTGACTTCCATTAAAAGTAATGTAGGTTTTTTACTTCTCCTGTAAAGTCACCGTTTTGGAGATATGAGGTTTTGATCCGACAGCAGCGATTTGCTTTATAAAGGTGTTTTTACTGCACATTCAAAAACAACAACAACTGACGCAAACATGAACCAAATGAACTTACTCCAACCATCTCCAAGCCTCTCCTGGAGGAAGTCCAGTATTATATGTAGTTAAAAAGCAGCTCCTGGTTTGACCAATCAGTGCTCAGTAAATTGAGCTCATGATGTAATTGATGATATTAACGAGTCTCTGTGGCGGCTGTGAAGGTGTCCAGGAAAAATATGGACCCGAGAAATTCTTGTTCCTTTTTATTGTTTTTCTGTTTATTTGAATTATGAATACGACTTTATTCTAATGTATATTGTGATGAACTCACTGCTGAGGAAACTGGTTAAACATTTGATTAGATGTCTAAAACTTCCACACAGTGCTGTATAAATTCAAACAAAGCTAAAATTTTTCTCTGATTGTGAAAATATGAGGAAAAAACCACTCGTTCTGTGGCTGCTACCATAAATGCTAATCACGTTGGCTTCTTGTAGTTACGCTGAGCTCGACATAACAATCCTAAAACAGCCATAAAACCACCAACACACGGTCCTAGTTTACATTCTGGAGCTTTTGTTTTTGAAGCAATAGTGAGTTTATATACATGCGCTCAATAATCCAATCATAATCGGATTTCTGCTGTTATCTGATTATTCATGTAAACACCAAACTCCCATCTAGAAATCCGATAAACAGGCTGGATTTTAGCTCCGTGATCAGATTTCTCAGTGCTGTGAGCTCTCACTCTGATTTCTTTCGGGTTTCTCAGTCTGAGCATGTGTGAAAACAGACGGTGGAACCGGAAATAAGCGAGCAGCCAAACATGAAATGAAGGATGTAAATATTCTTCGTCTTCTATGTACATGTATGTTCATATTTTCAGATGCAGTGGAGCAACGTTTGGAGAACAAAAAAGCCGCGGTGTGAAGTTTGAGTTATACATTATGTTTACGTCGCGCCTTCGTCTGTGACTTTATTGGCTGTTTGGAAAGCAGAAATTCCCTGTTATCTGATTACTCAAGTGCGTGTAAAGGCGTTGGTCGGATTACTCCGCACTCTGCGACTTTGTTCAGCTGGAAGGGTAAAGAATTCCCTAAATTGTCGTTCGCTATTGCTCGGCTGCTTGTGTTAATCTCAGACATGCCAAACGGGCAGTCTGATCTTCAGAGTCGGACCAAATCAGACTGAGCCGTAAAACTGAGCCAATATCAGGTTCAGCTCAGTTTGGTCAGTTTGTCCAGATCAGTATTAATGTTGTTTTGTTCCAGCCGGTCTGTGAAGCTTCTTACAGCCCGTTTAGTTTGGCGAATGGTGTTGGGTTCATTTCTGGCTGATTCCAGGTTGTTCAGCTGTTCTTCTGTCACAGCTGCCGACTGAAAAGCTGCTCAGTGGCGACGACAGTTTGGGAATTTAGTGTCGTCTCGTCTTCAGAGTCGGACCAAATCGGCTGTCGGTCAGATGTGGTTTTAACAGCGTCCGTTTTCTGTTTGTGGCAAAGTCAGAAGTAAAAACGTTCAGATGGCTGGAGCGTCTCCTACAGCTGTCAGAGTCGTTGCTTAGCAACGGCGTCTCAGTGAAGTGATAGTGTTTGTGAATAAACCTGTGATGTTCTGGTGAAATAACAGCAGTTAGAACGTCTCTCAACCAATCAGCTCGCGTGGCCAGAACTCACTGTCGTATAAAATGAGACAAAATATAGGCATAACTGGCACATCAAAGGGCTGAACAGCCCAAGTCTGAATGCTCTTTCTCTGGTTTAACTTGTAGATGAACTGAGTGGCGCCCAACCAGAAACAGTCAAATGCTTGTGACACAATTCGTGACATAATTACATTAGTTCACCTTTTAACTACGCACGGCTATTGGAACCAGGAAAGTAATACAGAAATTAAAAATACAAACTTCACTGTAAAACCAGTGCGTCGTCTTTACCGCGCTCTAAGCACCCCCACCTCCTGCAGCTCTGTCCTGATCTACATCGCTAGCTTCCATTTCTTGTCTTCTGGTATTAAATGAGGCCAGAACACTTTACAGATGTCAGATAAACAGCCAGAGTGATGTGATACACAGAGAATTCCAGCTGCTGATCTCACCAACTAATAATAATTGAGTGTGTTGCATGCAGCATGCGGCCCACTGTGTGCCCTTGTTGATGATGGATTGCAGCAGCAATGCAAAACAGGAGCTAAGGGAGATTACCTGTCACCAAATAACGTGACATAAGGATGTGTGAGATTTAGGGGTTTGTCCTTGGCAAAGTGCCAGCAAACAGACCATTTCCTCTTTTTCTCACTCATGTCTGTATTTCTGACTGCTGGATCACCATAAATGTCACTGCGGCTCTGCAGCTCGCATTCAGATGGTGGAGACTTGCCTCATGCTTCCACTCACTGGCCGCTTTATTGGAAACACCCACAGCTTGCGCTTCCACTCACTGGCCGCTTTATTGGAAACACCCACAGCTTGCGCTTCCACTCACTGGCCGCTTTATTGGAAACACCCACAGCTTGCGCTTCCACTCACTGGCCGCTTTATTGGAAACACCCACACCTTGCGCTTCCACTCACTGGCCGCTTTATTGGAAACACCCACACCTTGCGCTTCCACTCACTGGCCGCTTTATTGGAAACACCTACACCTTGCGCTTCCACTCACTGGCCGCTTTATTGGAAACACCTACACCTTGCGCTTCCACTCACTGGCCGCTTTATTGGAAACACCTACACCTTGCGCTTCCACTCACTGGCCGCTTTATTGGAAACACCTACACCTTGCGCTTCCACTCACTGGCCGCTTTATTGGAAGCACCTACACCTTGCGCTTCCACTCACTGGCCGCTTTATTGGAAGCACCTACACCTTGCGCTTCCACTCACTGGCCGCTTTATTGGAAACACCTACACCTTGCGCTTCCACTCACTGGCCGCTTTATTGGAAGCACCTACACCTTGCGCTTCCACTCACTGGCCGCTTTATTGGAAACACCTACACCTTGCGCTTCCACTCACTGGCCGCTTTATTGGAAACGCCTAACTTGCGCTTCCACTCACTGGCCGCTTTATTGGAAACGCCTAACTTGCGCTTCCACTCACTGGCCGCTTTATTGGAAACACCTAACTTGCGCTTCCACTCACTGGCCGCTTTATTGGAAACACCTAACTTGCGCTTCCACACACTGGCCGCTTTATTGGAAACACCTAACTTGCGCTTCCACACACTGGCCGCTTTATTGGAAACACCTAACTTGCGCTTCCACTCACTGGCCGCTTTATTGGAAACACCTAACTTGCGTTTCCACTCACTGGCCGCTTTATTGGAAACACCTAACTTGCGCTTCCACTCACTGGCCGCTTTATTGGAAACACCTAACTTGCGTTTCCACACACTGGCCGCTTTATTGGAAACACCTAACTTGCGCTTCCACACACTGGCCGCTTTATTGGAAACACCTAACTTGCGCTTCCACACACTGGCCGCTTTATTGGAAACACCTAACTTGCGCTTCCACACACTGGCCGCTTTATTGGAAACACCTAACTTGCGCTTCCACACACTGCCCGCTTTATTGGAAACACCTAACTTGCGCTTCCACACACTGGCCGCTTTATTGGAAACACCTAACTTGCATTTCCACTCACTGGCCGCTTTATTGGAAACACCTAACTTGCGCTTCCACTCACTGGCCGCTTTATTGGAAACACCTAACTTGCGCTTCCACACACTGGCCGCTTTATTGGAAACACCTAACTTGCGCTTCCACACACTGGCCACTTTATTGGAAACACCTAACTTGCGCTTCCACTCACTGGCCGCTTTATTGGAAACACCTAACTTGCGCTTCCACTCACTGGCCGCTTTATTGGAAACACCTAACTTGCGCTTCCACTCACTGGCCGCTTTATTGGAAACACCTAACTTGCGTTTCCACTCACTGGCCACTTTATTGGAAACACCTAACTTGCGTTTCCACTCACTGGCCACTTTATTGGAAACACCTAACTTGCGCTTCCACTAACTGGCCACTTTATTGGAAACGCCTAACTTGCGCTTCCACACACTGGCCGCTTTATTGGAAACACCTAACTTGCGCTTCCACTCACTGGCCGCTTTATTGGAAACACCTAACTTGTGCTTCCACTAACTGGCCACTTTATTGGAAATACCTACACCTTGCGCTTCCACACACTGGCCGCTTTATTGGAAACGCACTATTCCACACTTCTATGTTCATACACATCTTCAGTACCCCAGGTTGCCAAGTCTTTAAGAACTGAACAGAGCCAGTGAAAATAAGACTGACATATAAATGGCCGATGTGATGAGACTGTGTGTGTATGTGCGTTTGTGTTTATCTCTTTGTGGGTTCCAAGATGAGAAAAACGTGAACATTCTGTCCTTGTGGGGACTTCTGGGGCATCTGCCCTCCATCATTCCACTCAGCATCTGCCCCAGTGTTAGAGTCTTATAACATCTGTTCCCAGTTATGCTGAACGGCGTGATTAAAGGTGAAGCCACTAACACTAAAACTGTAACACAGTGATTCAGCCTGATCATTTGCTTTGAAAGGAATAAATACAAATGATTAAAAGAGGCAAACATGAACTGCATGATTAAAGGTGAAAGCTACTCCATCCATTAACACCCTGCACCACTGGGTAATCCTTAGATAATCTGTCCTAATGATTTGTTTTCTCTTGAACTGAAAATGTACAGCTGATTAAAAATGAAAAAGGCTTCTGCAGCAAAACCACAGTTACAGAATATACAGACTTTGTCGCCCTCTGGTGGTGGTTAGTGGAAAGGCGGCGCATGCTGTTACCTCCCTTATCAGAAGTCCCTGTAATTCAGGAAATAAACCCACGGACTGTGTTTACCACATACTGGCATTAAACACTTCATGTGTACTGTTTAAAAGTTAGAGACCCCATTCGTTGACTTCATTTCCACTCAAAACAGACATTCAGCACAAGTTATTCATTTTTCAGGGAAAATATTTAACAAAAATCACGCAGAAGCCTGAGCAGCTGAATCTAATCTCAGCTGTGTGGGTCAGTGAGACCCTCTTCACCTTCATTCCAGCTTCCATTCCATATCAGGAGCCTCACTTTCAGCTCCTCAAAGAACCTGCAGACACGCCTCCAAATCTCAAACCCATTCAGAGGTGCTGAGGTCTAGACTGTGGGGTGGTCAGTCCATCGTCCAGCTTCTTTGTTTGATGTGTCCGTCTCCTTTTCTCAGTGAGGTTCTCCTTGATCAGCTACACGTCCTTTCAGACCTACAGCACTGAGTGGTCTTCTCACAGTGGAAGGATGGACAGAAACACCTGTGGATGTTTTCAGATCTGAAGCTGCTTGATGTTCTCCTCTCTCTCAGAGATCAAAGCTTTCAGTGCTGTTCATCTGATGGGGGCAGTTTTGGGGTCGACCAGGTCTTCCAGGGGGTTGTTCAAGGAACATTTTCTCTGTAGCTTTTAATCAGTTCTTCTCCTTCTTTATGCAGGTGTATTATTGTATATCTAACCTTCTGTGAAATACTGAATGGGTATTTTGACTGGAAGTTAAATGAATGACAGGTCTATCTTTCACGGTTCTGTGTAGAAATATGTTCCTACCTGTAATAATAAAGGGTATTTCAGCACTCGCTGCATAGGAACCACCAGCAGGTCTCTCAGGGTGAATTTCCCATTATTAGCCCTTTTCGAACATTCCTAGAAGACACAGAACCACAGTCAGAAAGATTCGGCTGAAGTTTGCATGAACTTCAGTACAAGCACGACATCAGATGTGAGAATGTGGAGTTAAAGACCCAGAGAACCTGAACCTGCTGCCTGTCTAATGAGGTCAATCTGGTTCTTGCCGTTTACACCTTAATAAGGATCCAGTGATCAATAAATGACCGACAGCGTTCACCATATTTCTCTCCTCCCCACGGAAACCGGTAAGTAATCCTGGGTGAGCATTTCACTGACCAATCAGTTTCATTAAAACTTGGCTGGATGTTTAATAGAACAGTCAAGTTTAGTATCATACAGTCATTTATAACGTTAGACTGAATGAATAACCGACTCTAAATGTAGGTATTGTGATATAAACCGAGTCCGTTCTACAGTTTCTCGTTAGACTGAATGAATAACCGACTCTAAATGTAGGTATTGTGATATAAACCGAGTCCGTTCTACAGTTTCTCGTTAGACTCAATGAATAACCGACTCTAAATGTAGGTATTGTGATATAAACCGAGTCCGTTCTACAGTTTCTCGTTAGGCTGAATGAATAACCGACTCTAAATGTAGGTATTGTGATATAAACCGAGTCCGTTCTACAGTTTCTCGTTAGACTGAATGAATAACCGGCTCTAAATGTAGGTATTGTGATATAAACCGAGTCCGTTCTACAGTTTCTCGTTAGACTGAATGAATAACCGACTCTAAATGTAGGTATTGTGATATAAACCGAGTCCGTTCTACAGTTTCTCGTTAGACTGAATGAATAACCGACTCTAAATGTAGGTATTGTGATATAAACCGAGTCCGTTCTACAGTTTCTCGTTAGACTGAATGAATAACCGACTCTAAATGTAGGTATTGTGATATAAACCGAGCCCGTTCTACAGTTTCTCGTTAGACTGAATGAATAACCGACTCTAAATGTAGGTATTGTGATATAAACCGAGCCCGTTCTACAGTTTCTCGTTAGACTGAATGAATAACCGACTCTAAATGTAGGTATTGTGATATAAACCGAGCCCGTTCTACAGTTTCTCGTTAGGCTGAATGAATAACCGACTCTAAATGTAGGTATTGTGATATAAACCGAGTCCGTTCTACAGTTTCTCGTTAGGCTGAATGAATAACCGACTCTAAATGTAGGTATTGTGATATAAACCGAGTCCGTTCTACAGTTTCTCGTTAGGCTGAATGAATAACCGACTCTAAATGTGGGTATTGTGATATAAACCGAGTCCGTTCTACAGTTTCTCGTTAGGCTGAATGAATAACCGACTCTAAATGTGGGTATTGTGATATAAACCGAGTCCGTTCTACAGTTTCTCGTTAGGCTGAATGAATAACCGACTCTAAATGTGGGTATTGTGATATAAACCGAGTCCGTTCTACAGTTTCTCGTTAGGCTGAATGAATAACCGACTCTAAATGTGGGTATTGTGATATAAACCGAGCCCGTTCTACAGTTTCTCGTTAGGCTGAATGAATAACCGACTCTAAATGTGGGTATTGTGATATAAACCGAGCCCGTTCTACAGTTTCTCGTTAGGCTGAATGAATAACCGACTCTAAATGTGGGTATTGTGATATAAACCGAGCCCGTTCTACTGTTTCTCGTTAGGCTTAATTAATAACCGACTCTAAATGTGGGTATTGTGATATAAACCGAGCCCGTTCTACAGTTTCTCGTTAGGCTGAATGAATAACCGACTCTAAATGTAGGTATTGTGATATAAACCGAGCCCGTTCTACAGTTTCTCGTTAGGCTGAATGAATAACCGACTCTAAATGTAGGTATTGTGATATAAACCGAGCCCGTTCTACAGTTTCTCGTTAGGCTGAATGAATAACCGACTCTAAATGTGGGTATTGTGATATAAACCGAGTCCGTTCTACAGTTTCTCGTTAGGCTGAATGAATAACCGACTCTAAATGTGGGTATTGTGATATAAACCGAGCCCGTTCTACAGTTTCTCGTTAGGCTGAATGAATAACCGACTCTAAATGTGGGTATTGTGATATAAACCGAGCCCGTTCTACAGTTTCTCGTTAGGCTGAATGAATAACCGACTCTAAATGTGGGTATTGTGATATAAACCGAGCCCGTTCTACAGTTTCTCGTTAGGCTGAATGAATAACCGACTCTAAATGTGGGTATTGTGATATAAACCGAGCCCGTTCTACAGTTTCTCGTTAGGCTGAATGAATAACCGACTCTAAATGTGGGTATTGTGATATAAACCGAGCCCGTTCTACAGTTTCTCGTTAGGCTGAATGAATAACCGACTCTAAATGTGGGTATTGTGATATAAACCGAGCCCGTTCTACAGTTTCTCGTTAGGCTGAATGAATAACCGACTCTAAATGTGGGTATTGTGATATAAACCGAGCCCGTTCTACAGTTTCTCGTTAGGCTGAATGAATAACCGACTCTAAATGTGGGTATTGTGATATAAACCGAGCCCGTTCTACAGTTTCTCGTTAGGCTGAATGAATAACCGGCTCTAAATGTAGGTATTGTGATATAAACCGAGCCCGTTCTACAGTTTCTCGTTAGACTGAATGAATAACCGGCTCTAAATGTAGGTATTGTGATATAAACCGAGCCCGTTCTACAGTTTCTCGTTAGACTGAATGAATAACCGGCTCTAAATGTAGGTATTGTGATATAAACCGAGCCCGTTCTACAGTTTCTCGTTAGACTGAATGAATAACCGGCTCTAAATGTAGGTATTGTGATATAAACCGAGCCCGTTCTACAGTTTCTCGTTAGGCTGAATGAATAACCGACTCTAAATGTAGGTATTGTGATATAAACCGAGCCCGTTCTACAGTTTCTCGTTAGGCTGAATGAATAACCGACTCTAAATGTAGGTATTGTGATATAAACCGAGTCCGTTCTACAGTTTCTCGTTAGGCTGAATGAATAACCGACTCTAAATGTAGGTATTGTGATATAAACCGAGTCCGTTCTACAGTTTCTCGTTAGGCTGAATGAATAACCGACTCTAAATGTAGGTATTGTGATATAAACCGAGCCCGTTCTACAGTTTCTCGTTAGGCTGAATGAATAACCGACTCTAAATGTAGGTATTGTGATATAAACCGAGTCCGTTCTACAGTTTCTCGTTAGGCTGAATGAATAACCGACTCTAAATGTAGGTATTGTGATATAAACCGAGTCCGTTCTACAGTTTCTCGTTAGGCTGAATGAATAACCGACTCTAAATGTAGGTATTGTGATATAAACCGAGTCCGTTCTACAGTTTCTCGTTAGGCTGAATGAATAACCGACTCTAAATGTAGGTATTGTGATATAAACCGAGTCCGTTCTACAGTTTCTCGTTAGGCTGAATGAATAACCGACTCTAAATGTAGGTATTGTGATATAAACCGAGTCCGTTCTACAGTTTCTCGTTAGGCTGAATGAATAACCGACTCTAAATGTAGGTATTGTGATATAAACCGAGTCCGTTCTACAGTTTCTCGTTAGGCTGAATGAATAACCGACTCTAAATGTAGGTATTGTGATATAAACCGAGTCCGTTCTACAGTTTCTCGTTAGGCTGAATGAATAACCGACTCTAAATGTAGGTATTGTGATATAAACCGAGTCCGTTCTACAGTTTCTCGTTAGGCTGAATGAATAACCGACTCTAAATGTAGGTATTGTGATATAAACCGAGTCCGTTCTACAGTTTCTCGTTAGGCTGAATGAATAACCGACTCTAAATGTAGGTATTGTGATATAAACCGAGTCCGTTCTACAGTTTCTCGTTAGGCTGAATGAATAACCGACTCTAAATGTAGGTATTGTGATATAAACCGAGTCCGTTCTACAGTTTCTCGTTAGGCTGAATGAATAACCGACTCTAAATGTAGGTATTGTGATATAAACCGAGTCCGTTCTACAGTTTCTCGTTAGGCTGAATGAATAACCGACTCTAAATGTAGGTATTGTGATATAAACCGAGTCCGTTCTACAGTTTCTCGTTAGGCTGAATGAATAACCGACTCTAAATGTAGGTATTGTGATATAAACCGAGTCCGTTCTACAGTTTCTCGTTAGGCTGAATGAATAACCGACTCTAAATGTAGGTATTGTGATATAAACCGAGTCCGTTCTACAGTTTCTCGTTAGGCTGAATGAATAACCGACTCTAAATGTAGGTATTGTGATATAAACCGAGTCCGTTCTACAGTTTCTCGTTAGGCTGAATGAATAACCGACTCTAAATGTAGGTATTGTGATATAAACCGAGTCCGTTCTACAGTTTCTCGTTAGGCTGAATGAATAACCGACTCTAAATGTAGGTATTGTGATATAAACCGAGTCCGTTCTACAGTTTCTCGTTAGGCTGAATGAATAACCGACTCTAAATGTAGGTATTGTGATATAAACCGAGTCCGTTCTACAGTTTCTCGTTAGGCTGAATGAATAACCGACTCTAAATGTAGGTATTGTGATATAAACCGAGTCCGTTCTACAGTTTCTCGTTAGGCTGAATGAATAACCGACTCTAAATGTAGGTATTGTGATATAAACCGAGTCCGTTCTACAGTTTCTCGTTAGGCTGAATGAATAACCGACTCTAAATGTAGGTATTGTGATATAAACCGAGTCCGTTCTACAGTTTCTCGTTAGGCTGAATGAATAACCGACTCTAAATGTAGGTATTGTGATATAAACCGAGTCCGTTCTACAGTTTCTCGTTAGGCTGAATGAATAACCGACTCTAAATGTAGGTATTGTGATATAAACCGAGTCCGTTCTACAGTTTCTCGTTAGGCTGAATGAATAACCGACTCTAAATGTAGGTATTGTGATATAAACCGAGTCCGTTCTACAGTTTCTCATTAGGCTGAATGAATAACCGGCTCTAAATGTAGGTATTGTGATATAAACCGAGTCCGTTCTACAGTTTCTCATTAGACTGAATGAATAACCGGCTCTAAATGTAGGTATTGTGATATAAACCGAGTCCGTTCTACAGTTTCTCATTAGACTGAATGAATAACCGGCTCTAAATGTAGGTATTGTGATATAAACCGAGACCGTTCTACAGTTTCTCATTAGACTGAATGAATAACCGGCTCTAAATGTAGGTATTGTGATATAAACCGAGTCCGTTCTACAGTTTCTCGTTAGGCTGAATGAATAACCGACTCTAAATGTAGGTATTGTGATATCAACCGAGTCCGTTCTACAGTTTCTCGTTAGGCTGAATGAATAACCGACTCTAAATGTAGGTATTGTGATATCAACCGAGTCTGTTCTACAGTTTCTCATTAGACTGAATGAATAACCGACTCTAAATGTAGGTATTGTGATATAAACCGAGTCCGTTCTACAGTTTCTCATTAGACTGAATGAATAACCGGCTCTAAATGTAGGTATTGTGATATAAACCGAGTCCGTTCTACAGTTTCTCATTAGACTGAATGAATAACCGACTCTAAATGTAGGTATTGTGATATAAACCGAGTCCGTTCTACAGTTTCTCATTAGGCTGAATGAATAACCGACTCTAAATGTAGGTATTGTGATATAAACCGAGTCTGTTCTACAGTTTCTCATTAGGCTGAATGAATAACCGACTCTAAATGTAGGTATTGTGATATAAACCGAGTCTGTTCTACAGTTTCTCATTAGACTGAATGAATAACCGGCTCTAAATGTAGGTATTGTGATATAAACCGAGTCTGTTCTACAGTTTCTCATTAGACTGAATGAATAACCGACTCTAAATGTAGGTATTGTGATATAAACCGAGTCAGGTTTGGTTTTGTAATTGTACTTTACCTCTAACTTTAGTCGAATGTCCTGTTTCTCTTTGCACAGGAAGTCAAGCATAGCGATGGCTGTTTCTACTTGACTGCAGTAGATTCCATAAATCAGAAGCCTAGAGCAAAACACAAAACAGCACAACTCTAATACACACACTGCAAAAATGGTATATTTTCAAGTTAAATTGTCTTAAATATAGTCAATACGTCTAATATTTCTCCCGTTCAGACTGTTGATCTTATTTCTAGACATTTCTACTTGGTTTAAGTGGTTTTATTAAGTAAAACATCTCATTATAGTGGCAGAACGTTCTGACCACCTCCCTGTTTCTACACTCACTGTCCACTCTATCAGCTCCACTGACCGTATAGCTGCACTCTGTAGTTCTACAGTTACAGACTGTAGTCCATCTGTTTCTCTGATACTCTGTTACCCTGTTCTTCAGTGGTCAGGACCCCCATGGACCCTCACAGAGCAGGTACTGTTTGGGTGGTGGGTCATTCTCAACACTGCAGTAACACTGACGTTGTGGTGGGTTACAGAGTTTTCACTTATAGTCCGTTTTCAGAGAACCGGACCGAGTTCTGTTAAAGTGAACCTGAAAGGGAACCCACAGCGAATGGCAGCTCGTTTTGGGTTTGCAGTGTGAGTGACCTCTAAAGAGGACTCGGTTTTCTTTCTGGTCCTTTGGGATCTCTGACCACTTCTTGTTCAGACCACAACTCCATTAGAGCCCGGACCCCTTTCACAGGGCTCACGGTGGGCACAGCGCTCGCCGAGTGGGCCGCGTTCTCTGATAAATCCGACCTGTCAGGTGAGAAGAACCACCAGACCCGCCTGCTGCTCTCCTATTGGCCGCGCTGAAACGATTGGCCGAAGTGCATCACACCAAATTGGAAGAATGGCCCTGGGGGTCCGCCGCGTTCGGCGGTGGTCCTCACTGAAGCTCCACCCGGCGAAGTTTCGTTCATTCGGCGTTCAGAGCGAAAGCAGCTGAAAACTGTGCTGCGTGCCCAGCATCAGCCTTTAACACGGTAAAATCACGCGATAGGTCAGTGCTGCTGTGGGTCTCAGGTCTCGGACAGACTTGACCCTGAGCAGAACCTTATAAATGACCCCTGGTCTGTTTGACCTGCTGAAGCGCTGAAGACTGGCTGTGTGTCCGCTGAGCCTCGAGCTCTTCACCGTAAAGCAAAGCTGAAGCCGCCTGGAGACGTTTCGCTTTCACAGTGTACAAATGAATCCAGCCACAAAACGAACTGCAGACGGACCTCGAGAGGCGGTCTCGGGTCGCTTCGCTTCTGGGGCCGTTTAGGGGGTCAGAGTTCGTTTGGCGTGCTCACATATGCAAAAGAGGCCGTGACTCAGCGGCCTGAGTCCACTTCAGACGCTGAAGCGGCCCAAGTGTGAAAACGCCCTTAGTGTGTGTTGTGCTGGTCTGAGTGGATCAGACACAGCAGCGCTGTGGTGTTATTTGAAGAATAGCAATTTTTGTAACTTGTTTCTTAAGAATGATGTTAAGAAAAAACACATATTTAAGAAAAATTCCTTTATTAAGACACTTTGGTGAATCCGGCATCTGCCTTTTATATATATTTGTGTGTATTTATTGTGTATTTGTGTGTTTTTATTGTGTATTTATTGTGTATTTGTGTTTTATTTACTTTATGTTTGTGTAGGTTTTTGAAAAGCGCCGTTCAAATCAATTTTACTTACTTTCACTTACTGTGACTAAGCTGACACGTACCTGTCTTTATAGTTGGTGAAGATCTGGTGGAGGTTTGAAGCGTTCTTATTCTGGATGGACTCCTTAATGTCCATCATGAGGCTCTGGTGAGCTCTAACCAGATCCTGCAGAGGGAGATTTCAGATTAGATCAATGGGAAACGCACAGATGTGACAGATTTGGGGCAGTGAAGGTTCCACTCACTGGTATGTTGATGAAAACTTTGTCGAGCTCAGCTGTGCTCATGAACTTCTTCAGAGGGATCAGGAAGTACTGAGAGAAAGAGGAAAGATCACTGCATGAACACAGGATTCAAAGTGTTTAGGAACGTTTGAATTTCCTCGCTGGCTCTTGTCTTTTAAGTACAGAAAATACTGCCATTTTCTTAATCAATCAATCAATCAATCAACCAACCAACCAACCAACCATTATTTTGACTCGGACGTACACTGAGGGCAGCCCTCATTTTCAGCGTAGCCGAGCATTTACACAAACAGGGACTGACATGACAAAGAAAAGAACTACATTGAATCATTTTAAATTAAAAGAAATTTTAAAATAACAGTGAATAAAAGATAAAAGTAGATAAAAAATAAAAGTTGGTTTAAATGATAAATTAAGATCAAAAGATAAGAGATTAGTAAGGTAATAATACAAATAAAAAAGTAATGATACAAAACTATTAAAAATAAAATGAGAGAAGATAAATAAATAAATAAATAAATACGATTATAAATTAATACTTACAACAACACACTCTTGCATTACTGTTAAGCTTTATTGCTTTATAAATTAAAAGTTTGTCTAATTTTATCTGATTTGACCGTTTTCTTTCCCAAACTCTTGTTAAAGCCTATAGGCCGTGTTCAGACCGCCAGATTGTATCCCGGTTTATTTTTGATGGTCTGCGAAGCAAAAATCTCAAATCAGAATTTTGCAGAACCCAAACCCGATTTGGAGATGGTTTGAAATTTGACTCCAGTCTTATTTTTACAGATGTGTCTCAGTCTGGACACTCTGGACGCTCTGGACGCTCAGATCGGATTGCAGAGTGTCTTTTGCGTCAAACTCAGAGTGATGAAGTTCTGGGATTCAAGAAGAGCTCCAAAGATTCATGATCATGAAGAGCTCTGAAGAGTAACCCATGTGGATAGTCTGGTGATGTCTGGACACACAGATCTGATCTGATCACTTGTAAACAACAGGACAGACACCTCAAAAGATCTGATTTGAGAAGCAAACCCGGCGTGCCTGCAGTCTGAACACGGACCTATTGAAGTTCTTTTTGTTGAAACCACCTGAAAGGTTTGAGTGCTGATGAGCAACATCACAAGAAGGTATGAAGTGGGCGCGGCCGTTGGCTGCATTCCCAAGCTATCACATCTATTCACGGGTGAGATTTACTCTAAATGAACCTGCTGAGGCTTAGAGTTTAACCTGAGTTTAAACCTGAATGTGTTACGGAACGGCAGTGAGGAGGACCCAAGCGCAAAGAGGAAAACCTGTAAGAAAGCGTGCTAAACAAATTTATTGAGGTCACGGGACGTGATTGTAACGTTGGGGACGAGGTGACCCAGAGCCAGGCTCGAACGAGGAATTACTGCTGCACCAACAAGAAGCACAGGTGACAGCGGGTGAAACACCTCAAGGAATGGAAGGAAAATGGCAAACAAAGGGGACGCTGAACGCAGATCAAACAAAGGCTGAACCACAACGTGAAGTAGAAGATAATCAGAAAACAAAAACAACTTCCACTGTAATTCTGAAGGGAAGGCAGACTCTGTTCCACTTGTTTGCTCTTCGAGCAAACAGCTTTTAAATTGTTTGGAGCAATTTGTAGCTCTTTTTTTGAGTAATTGGAGCACTCGTTCGTTTTTTTTCCAGCCTTCTTTTTCATCTTTTATTTTTTTTTCCTTCTCCTTTCTGTTTAAATACCCACCTGGGCTGCGTACCATACCGGTCACCCCTCTACAAAGGTGGGACAAAGGGCTGCTATTTGCCACAGCCTTAAGTAGGGGAGTCCACAGGTGTGTCAGGTTGGGCCTAATCAGCCCAAGGGCTTCTGGGAATTGGAGTTCCCTGAAGCTATGGCACTTGGCAGGCTGGACGCTTACAGAAGGAGTCAATCAGGCTCTTAAACTCAGCTGCTGTGTCCTCTGAAGCTCCAGTACATAAACTAAACCCCATTACTGTGTCATTTAAAAATCACCCGACTGCCACTAGATGTCACTGTGTCTCAGGTTTAACTGAGGTTTAAGGCACAATTACTGTAACTGAAGCACATCTTAGGCTCAGACGTTTTAAGCCCACATACCTTCGCCATAATTTGTGCATAACTAAATGCTGCACTGCTTGATTAAACAAACTGAGGTGGCGTAATCAGATGAACAGCGTTAATGATTGCAGGCTTGATTAGGCTTCTTCTGGATGTTTTTGAATAAATGTTTTATTTAAATATATTGGGTGGGATTTGTGAGTTTTTTGTGTGCAATTATAGCTCCTGTTGAAATGGCAACATGATATATAGAATGACAAATCTGAAAGCTTTTAGATCCCAAACTATATCCTTACTATGCAGTGTTTTGTTTTAGGTTGGGCTCATCATGACATAATCTGACAGCACATTCGGTTTACTGGAGGGTTAGAGGAGGAACAGTTAGACCAGGGGTCACAACCAAAATGTTATGAAGAGCCATTCTGTCCTCAAGTCAAACCGCCTTGGGAGCTACGATATTTAATGACCATTTCACCATCGTGGCTGTAAATACGTCTCAGTGTGTGTTAATGTCCTAGTATAGACTAAAAATATAATATAGATGAAAGCGCAGACTGGCTTTGCTCTGCTTTAAGCTTTAGCTCAGCTGCTTTTCTCGCATCTCCAGCAGGAAACTTTTCCGCAGAAGTAAAACAGTTTCTTGTAAAATGTCTCTCAATGTTCGACTTTTCACAAGGCTGAAGTCGCTTCTTATTCACCGGCTTCAGTTCCACCTTAAATGGTGCAGTAGTTACATTCTGGCGCCTCAGGCACCATTTAAGGTGGAACAGGAAAATGTGAATGAAAAGCCGGCGAATGAGAAACTTCAGCTTAGTGACTTTTTAGTGTTTCTCAGTTTCTCCCTGCAGATTAAACGTATCAGGAAACCAGCTGGACTGATTATGAACACTAATGAATCCATTCGTCTCCAGATTATCGATGTCCGTCTTAAATCTCTCTCTTTGCCGTTTCGTAGCTAATAGCCGGGCGAGACTGTCGTCTGTGTTGCTATGGTGACCAGCCGTCTGCGCTGATCTTCAGGGTTAAAGGGTGAATCAGCAGTTCTACATTAACTCCAGCGTTTAAGACCGTTTACTGTTAAACTGTGTTGAAGGATCAACCTGTGTTAAACTGCGGCTAAACCGCTGCTAAGCTAATGACAGTGCAGCAGACAAGCCAGTCCAGGAGACTTTAATACGATCAGTTCTTGCAAACCAGCAAAGAAAACGTGATGATTTGTATTAAAGACGGTGTAAAATGTGAGGCTGGCGTTCACTGGTTATGAATAAATGTGAAATAAAGGTTTAGTCTCACTTTCTCTATGGACTCCAGAGTCTCTGTGTACTTCTCCTCAGTCTGATTAATCTCGGACAGACAGCAGCTCCGAACGTCCACTTCAGCCTGTTTCTGCTGACACACAAACACAGACGCTGAACGGTCATCACTTTTTATTCCAGAGGGTTTTTATTGCAGCTCTGATGAATCATAGAACCGTTCGGTTTTATTATGATTCTTTAGGAAATGATTCACTGCACTGTGTTTCATCATCTCTCGACCATTCAGCTCTGCTGGTGTGACTGTATGGCAGTCAAATCAGTGCCTAGTCAATGTATTTAAAGAAGTGATTCAGAGCCACGGCAGTGAAAACACAGGAGTGTACAGTGGGTTTGAGTGGAGCTGTGGGAGTTTAATCAGTAATCAGTGTTTACCGTCTGAGCTGCAGCCTCTGTCCTCATCAAATCCTCATAAATCTCTCCTCCTTCAACATCACCGTATACAGGATCATATATGTCCTCCAGGACCTGCTCACTGTAACACACACACACACACACACACTCACATTACTTTACACAAATCAAACTTTTAAAACAAAAAGTTTTTTTATATGAGTTGTCACAATTAATTCATTTCACAATCATCATTTTCCATCTTTTCGTCATCCCTTACAATTAAATAGCTTTTGTCACTGTGACTTTAAGACTGAGATTTATTAATAAGTGGGCTAAACTGCTGTAGGCTGAATATGTTGATATTTAAATGTGCTGCTTGTTGTGACATCACAAAAACAAAGAACTTAAAACAGGCTGTATAGACTGGAGAGTGAACTGTCCAATTTCCTTCGGGATCAATAAAGTATCCATCTATCAATTTGATGCTTGGACAAAATGCACATTCTGCACCAAACTCTTATTTTGAAAAACTTACTTTTCCCATGATACTGGCCCTTTAATGAGTTCATCTCATTGCATGAATTTCCCATTTTCCTGCCCGTTTATCCACTTTCTTAAATAAAAGATGTTTTTTCCGTGTAGTGATGATTTAGTTTTGGTAAGGTGATCAATTTCAGTCTCCACAGGTTCTGAATGTATTGATCAATTGTTTCCGATCAAACAGAGAGATGCTGTGGTCAGTGTGTTTGTCCCTGAGAATCAAAGCTTCACACGGACCGCTCACACACTTCACACACGCCTCCAGCTTTCTGGCTCGTTCACGGAGAGCGGGACACAAAGTGACACAGGGGACAGGGTAACATGGTATTTCATGCAGTTACTGAGATTGTAGTGCACTCTTTAAAAAGATGGTTCTTCAAGCATTCTTAGTAAAAACACTGGTTCTATATAGAACAATGAACGCTTATAGAACAGTCTGCATGCTTAAAGGGTTCTCTGCCGGGTGAAATGATTTTTCAGGTTGATGGAGAATGGGTTGTATATGGTTCTATACAGCACCAAAAAGGGTTCTTCTGTTATTATAAGGTTGACATTGTAACAATAGCAGAACCCTTTTTGGTGCTATATAGAACCATATACAACCCATTCTCCATCAACCTGAAAAATCATTTCACCATGCAGAGAACCCTCTGCACAGAGAACCGGCAGGACCAAAGTTTTACTACAACCCCGTTTCCAAAAAAGTTGGGACGCTGTGCAAAATGTACATAACAATTAACTGCAATGATATTCAAATTATCTCAATGCTATACTGTAGTTAATTGAAAACAGTACAAAGACAACATCTCATACATTGAAAGTGGGAATTTTTATTGTTTTTTGAAAAATATTTGCCTATTTTGAATTTGATGCCCACAACATGTTCCAAAAAAGTCGGGACGGGGGCCTGTTTTCCACTGTGTTTCGCTCTGTAAGTGCTGACAGTGAAATGTTTTCTGTTCTTGTTTGATTCAGGATTTCAGCTGATCGTCAGTTTCAGGGGCTCATTTGTCGTATTTTTCATTTCATAATGTGCCAAATGTTCTCAGTGGTGACCAGTCTGGACTGCAGACAGGTCAGTTTAGCACCTGGACTCTTTTAATACAGAGTAGTGCTGCTGTAATACAGTCAGAATGTGGCTTTACATCGTCTTGCTGAAATAATCAAGACCTTCCCTGAAAAAGACGTCATCTGGATGGCAGCATTTGTTGCTTCAGAACATATATATATATATATATATATATATCATTCAGCATTACAGATGACCTTCACAGATGTGCAGGTCACCCATGTCATGTGCACTAATGCCCCCCTAAACCATCATGAATACTGGCTTTAGAACTGTTTGATTAAATTTTGATTAGTCAGGACACTTTCCCACCTCGCCTCAGTCCATCTTCAGTGAGTTCAGGCCCAGAGAAGGTGGCAGCATTTCTGGATGCTGTTTATATAGGGTTTCTTCTTTGCCTGGTAAAGTTTTAACTTGCATTGGGATCAAATTCAAAATGTGCACATATTTTTAAAAAATACTAACAGTTTCAACATTTGATATGTTGTATTTGTACTATTTTCAATTAAACATAAGATTAAACTGTATCGCATATCTTTGCATTCTGTTTGTACATTTTGCACAGCGTTCCAATTTTCTTGGAAACAGGGTTGTACACACTTCTACAGCCTACAGCTCAGTCAGTTTGCACTAAAGTCCCTGTAGTTACTGAGAAATAAGCCTTTAAGGTGTTAATAAAGCCCTAATATTCCTTACCATAAAATGTTACCTGTTTAAAGCGTCATATTCCATATGTGTGGGTTTATTATCTTATCAGAAACACTAACAGCTCCATTGTTATGTGTTTAACTGTCAGTGAGAAACTGGTGGGTTTCTACAGAGGTCTGTGGGCGACTTTAACCCACCCGTGTGAAAAACAGAGGGACTTTTTATCATCTGTTTTATCGTAAATCTAACATTAACCTGGTTGTACCTGTTGTGTTGTGGGTGATCCACTCAGAGCCTCAAATCCCCCTCTTGCTTCCAGCGAAGCCGATCAAGCAAGACGTGTTTGGCGTCTTTAGTTTTAGCACTGGAGCTACGAGGCTAACAGCTAACAAGTAATGAAGGCTTATACTCCACCAATTAGCATGGTGCTAACTGCACGCTTTAATACATTTATAACTGGGTTTCTGACACTGTGCAGTGCTACTGGGATGGGATCGGTTTTCTGTGAGGGTGGGTGGGTAATGTCCATCTACCACAGGACATCTGTAATTCCTGGTAGAAAAACCAGCAACACTAGCATGTGTTGTGTTTTGGATGCTGGTATGCTGGTCAACTGGCATGATCCAACATGGTGACCAGCTATATCAGTGGAAACCAGCATGAACTGGCATAGACCAATACAGACAAACTTAGATCATGACTGACCAGCATAGACCAGTATAGACCAGCATAGACCACTATAGACAAACTTAGATCAGCATAGACCAGCATAGACAAAGTTAGATTAGCACGGACCAGTATAGACAAACTTGGATCAGCATAGACCAGTATAGACAAACTAGACCAGTACAGACAACTCTAGACCAGCATAGACCAGTATAGACAAACTTGGATCAGCATAGACCAGTATAGACAAACTTAGACCAGTATAGACCAGTATAGACAAACTTAGATCAGCACGGACCAGTATAGACCAATATAGACAAACTAGACCAGTACAGACAACTCTAGACCAGCATAGACCAGTATAGACAAACTTGGATCAGCATAGACCAGTATAGACAAACTTAGACCAGTATAGACCAGTATAGACAAACTTAGATCAGCACGGACCAGTATAGACCAATATAGACAAACTTAAATCAGCATAGACCAGCATAGACCAGTATAGACAAACTTAGATCAGCACGGACCAGTATAGACCAATATAGACAAACTTAGATCAGCACAGACCAGTATAGACCAATATAGACAAACTTAAATCAGCATAGACCAGCATAGACCAGTATAGACAAACTTAGATCAGCATAGACCAGTATAGACAAACTTAGATCAGCATAGACCAGCATAGACCAGTATAGACAAACTTAAATCAGCATAGACCAGCATAGACCAGTATAGACAAACTTAGATCAGCACGGACCAGTATAGACCAATATAGACAAACTTAAATCAGCATAGACCAGCATAGACCAGTATAGACAAACTTAGATCAGCACGGACCAGTATAGACCAATATAGACAAACTTAGATCAGCACGGACAAGCATAGACCAGTATAGACAAACTTAGATCAGCATAGACCAGCATAGACCAGTATAGACAAACTTAGATCAGCACAGACCAGCATAGACAAACTTAGACCAGAATAGACCAGCATAGACCAGTATAGACAAACTTAGATCAGCACGGACCAGTATAGACCAATATAGACAAACTTAAATCAGCATAGACCAGCATAGACCAATATAGACAAACTTAAATCAGCATAGACCAGTATAGACCAATATAGACAAACTTAAATCAGCATAGACCAGCATAGACCAATATAGACAAACTTAAATCAGCACGGACCAGCATAGACCAGTATAGACAAACTTAGATCAGCATAGACCAGCATAGACCAGTATAGACAAACTTAAATCAGCATAGACCAGCATAGACCAGTATAGACAAACTTAGATCAGCACGGACCAGTATAGACCAATATAGACAAACTTAAATCAGCATAGACCAGCATAGACCAGTATAGACAAACTTAGATCAGCACGGACCAGTATAGACCAATATAGACAAACTTAAATCAGCATAGACCAGCATAGACCAGTATAGACAAACTTAGATCAGCACGGACCAGTATAGACCAGTATAGACAAACTTAGATCAGCATAGACCAGCATAGACCAGTATAGACAAACTTAGATCAGCATAGACCAGCATAGACCAGTATAGACAAACTTAGATCAGCACAGACCAGCATAGACAAACTTAGACCAGAATAGACCAGCATAGACCAGTATAGACAAACTTAGATCAGCACGGACCAGTATAGACCAATATAGACAAACTTAAATCAGCATAGACCAGCATAGACCAATATAGACAAACTTAAATCAGCATAGACCAGCATAGACCAATATAGACAAACTTAAATCAGCATAGACCAGCATAGACCAATATAGACAAACTTAAATCAGCATAGACCAGCATAGACCAGTATAGACAAACTTAGATCAGCATAGACCAGCATAGACCAGTATAGACAAACTTAAATCAGCACGGACCAGTATAGACCAATATAGACAAACTTAGATCAGCACGGACCAGTATAGACCAATATAGACAAACTTAGATCAGCACAGACCAGTATAGACCAATATAGACAAACTTAAATCAGCATAGACCAGCATAGACCAGTATAGACAAACTTAGATCAGCACGGACCAGTATAGACCAATATAGACAAACTTAAATCAGCATAGACCAGCATAGACCAGTATAGACAAACTTAGATCAGCATAGACCAGCATAGACCAGTATAGACAAACTTAGATCAGCATAGACCAGCATAGACCAGTATAGACAAACTTAAATCAGCATAGACCAGCATAGACCAGTATAGACAAACTTAGATCAGCACGGACCAGTATAGACCAATATAGACAAACTTAAATCAGCATAGACCAGCATAGACAAACTTAGATCAGCATAGACCAGCATAGACCAGTATAGACAAACTTAAATCAGCATAGACCAGCATAGACCAGTATAGACAAACTTAGATCAGCATAGACCAGCATAGACCAGTATAGACAAACTTAAATCAGCATAGACCAGCATAGACCAGTATAGACAAACTTAGATCAGCATAGACCAGCATAGACCAGTATAGACAAACTTAAATCAGCATAGACCAGCATAGACCAGTATAGACAAACTTAGATCAGCATAGACCAGCATAGACCAGTATAGGCAAACTTAGACCAGAATAGACAACTTTAGATCAGTATAGACAAACTTGGATCAGCACAGTATAAACTATGACACCATAAAATGAAACGTTTTTTCTTTCACCTTTACGTTTTAATGTTCTGAGCTATGAACTCGAGGCAGGACAGTAAATACCAGCTTGATTTCAGGCTTTACTTAAAACAATCACTATAATGACGAATGACAAACACCTCCTCATGTAAAGCTGAACCAAACACTCTTAAACAACAAACGTTCATTCAGTGGTTCCATATAGAACCAAGAACACTTACATGCTTAAATGGTTCTTTGCATCGTGAATGGGTTCTTCAGATCGGTGGAGAATACGTCGTATTCGCTTTAAGAACGGGACGTGAATCTGACGCAGACTTTTTCTTACAGCCTTTCTCAAGAACAAACTTAAGAAGAAACTCAGAGACGTATTAGTGAAGGAGGCCCAATGGTTCTATATAGAGGCTTTACATGCTTACATGGCTCTATGCACGGCGAAGTGGTTCTTTAGATTGGTGTATATGGTTCTACATAGAACCCAAATAAGGTTTATCTAGTGTCACAAGCTTGGCATTGTAACAACAGCAGAACAATGTTTGGAGCTATATAGAACCTTGTTTTTAAAAAGGATCCATACAGAACCTTGTACAAGACATTCACCATCAATCTGAAGAACCATTTCACAGAGAACCACTGGCTTAACTAAAGAACCCTTGAAGAACCTTTAAGAGTACTGTTTTTAAGTAATGTGTTTGTTCATTTATTTATTTATTTATTTATTGTCATTGTTATTGGCATTTAGTGCATGTTTTTATCTCAAGCATCTTTTCATCTTTAATTTTAAATTTAATGCTTAATTTCTTTCATTTTTAAAGTATTTTGTGTTTTTCTTCGTTTTAAAATTCATTTGAATTATCTTCGTATTTTCTCGTTTGTAAAGCACTTCGAATGGCCACAGTGTATTAAAAGTGCTAGATAAATAAATTTGCCTATGAATTTTGGCTTAAACGATTAAACTCCAACCCCAGAATAGGTGGAGAGCGTGAATGTCCATGCTGGTCAGTAGAACGGGACAGTATGTGGAGCTTTCTGTGAGTGACTGTGTTTCCTATCACTGTATTAAAGAAGCTCTTTAACACAGATGTGCACTCATTAAAAGCGCTGGATCAAAAACAACGCAGTATTATTAAATTAGTCCCTCAACGGGGAAATTTCACCTCTGCATTTAACCCGTCCATGCAGTGAAACACCACATACACACTAGGGGGCAGTGAGCACACTTGCCCGGAACGGTGGGCAGCCCTATCCACGGCGCCCGGGGAGCGGTTGGGGGTTAGGGGTCTTGCTCAAGGACACCTCAGTCATTCGCTGTCGGCTCTGGGGATCGAACCGGCGACCTTCCGGTCACAGGGCTGGTTCCCTGACCTCCAGCCCATGATTGCCCCAAATGAAGTGGCTCCAACCCCACTGGTGTTTCCAAGGCGTTTAAGAGGCTACAGGGTTAAAGAGCAAATTCACACTCACTCAATCAGGTCGGCCAGGTGGATGTAGATGTCTTCGTTCTCCACGCTCTCTTCTGTGGGAAACGGCCTGAGATCAACACACAGCGAGACACAAGTCGTTCACTCAGCCGAGTTTGGCCATTAGAAGTTAAATTAAAGCTAAATCATTCTACACTCTCAGAAATAAAGGTTCTAGACTGTCTCTGAGTCAGTCCCCTCTCATCACTGGGGTGGAACCCTCAAGGCTCCATCTCAGTGCCTTCAGTCAGGGAACATAACTGAACCATAATCCACTGAGATGATCTGTTCTAAGCTGGACTGACTCCACACACCCCGCCTCGCCTCGCCTCCAGGCTTTTATTCTACTGCTCTGTTTTAAAACATTCGGTTATGAAAAGGAACAAATACCAACTTTTCACCTGGAGAACCTGATTTAAGCTCCACAATCAGACCTTAAACCCACTGTAGAACCTTTGAGGGAACATTTACACTGTTTGGACCTTGATGAAGGAAAAATGTACCTGCACAGAACCTTCATTAGTAACGGTGTGATGTCATGCGTAGACTCACCTGATTCCTGACTGCAGTGCAGCAGGTGTGTGGGAGAGTTTGGACAACGTGTCGATCACCTGCGATGATAAACACATCAAAAAATGAACAATATATGTTTTACAGAAAAAAATGATCTAAGAAATATTGAGTACATTTCTTAACTTTTTTTATGAATATAGCTGATCTCCAAGACTGCAGTCTTAAAACTACAGGTGCCTGAAAGATTATTTGCCTCTGTGTCATAGAAGAACCATGTTTGGTTCCCTAAAGAACCACCCAACTGACTGTGTAAATAATCAAGAACACATCGTTTTCTGTTCCTCCTTAAACGGTGAAGCTCTTACATTCAAGCGCCACATGTGCAACACATGCTTTAGCAGTAATGCACATACTAAACATTGACACTCCAGATCAAATTCCAGTTAACACACCATCCACAGCATCACACATCCCACTTTTCCTGCAAATGTTTCCTGTGCACCTTTTCCAGGTGATATATATATAACAATATATATCATTAGCGTGATAAATTATGTCGTATGAACGGATCCTGTACATCATCAGTGCTTGTAGACACTGACCAACTGCATGTTTCATTATAAAGAGAGCAGAATTAGTCCTGGTTAACTGGATTTATTAACAAATATTAAATATACACTCATGCTTGTTAACACAAATAGCTGATCAGCCAATCACACGGCCGCAGCTCACTGCATTTAGGCGTGTAGAGGTGGTCAAGACGACTTGCTGAAGTGCAGACCGAGCATCAGAACGGGGAAGAAAGGGGATTTAAGGGGCTTTGAACGTGGCGTGGTTGTTGGTGCCAGACGGGCTGGTCTGAGTATTTCAGAAACTGCTGATCTGCTGGGATTTTCACACATCAACCATCTCCAGGGTTCACAGAGAACGGTCCGAAAAAGAGGAAATATCCAGTGAGTAGGTCAGTTGTGTGGACGAAAATGCCTTGTTGATGTGAGAGGTCAGAGGAGAACTGGGCAGACTGGTTCCAGATGATAGAAAGGCAACAGGAACTCAAATAACCAACCAGAATCTCTGAGGAACGTTTCCAACACCTTGTTGAAAGTCTGACACGAAGAATTAAGACAGTTCTGAAGGTAAAAGGGGGTCCAGCCTTTTACTAACAAGGGGTACCTAATAAAGTGGCCGGTGAGTGTAGATCACTGTGATTACAGTTTTTTATATTATATTTTTAAAATGTGGCACTTCTGGATCTTCTTCTCTGTTCCAGCTGGTCAGACGTCTGAAAAATTAAATATCGTGACATATCAAGTATCGTGTATTGTGCAATAGGCTAAGTGCAATACAGATTTATATGCAACTCTTTTTTTATTTTATTTTATTATTATCCTTATTTTGTTGTAAATAGTCGAGATTTAGCTTCAATTTTTATTATTTATAATGTTGATAATGTTTATACTGTTTCCCGTTTCTACTACTGAGAGCTTTACTCCTGTTACTCTGCTGCTGCTGTAATACTGTGAATTTCCCCGCTGTGGGACTAATAAAGGATCATCTTATCTTATCTTATCTTATCTTATCTTATCGTGAAGCATTGCAATATCTGGCTTTTGCTGTATTTTCTTTGCTCTATTAATTTTGTTTGATGAATTAAAAAAAATGAATAAACAATATAAAATGTGTTGTAACATTTACACAGACTACATTTTGTGTTTCTTTATTGTGTTAAATTTAGGTCATAAACAGAAATGGTATAGTAAAATAAATAAATAATACGACTAAATAAATAAATAAATATTATTGTTTTTATTATTATTATTATTATTATCTCTGTAGAAGATGTGGTCACTTATTTTCACCAACAACATGGAATTTGGAATGGGGTGCCCAAACTTTTTCACGCGGCAGCATATATTTGATTGATGTAAAAGAAGAATAAACGCGTGGTTTAAGAATCAGGGATGCAGGGAACGCTTTGCTAGAACAGGCTGGTCGATGTAAACCCTTCAGTAAAACACAAAGGCCCGAATCTCAAGGTCACATTTCTGAGCTGCCACTTCTCACCTGTAAGAAAGTTTGTAAGAACGTTTTCACACACCGCACCGTTTCGTAAAGGAAGTGGTCTCGCTATTCCAGCTCCATCCGTTTCTCAGAACTGTGTGTGGCGTGTCTCACATGCGCGAACATCTAGATGAAATGATTCTGGTTTGTGTCGCGACCTCAAAACACCTGTTTTACAAACCATATTCCTCTCAAGTGATCACCACATAACGGGCGGTGAGCGCTGAGCACAAGCTGCAGCGCTGACACTAAAAACCAAATAACAGAACTTTAACAGACAAAGCAGCGACAGCGTGTGGAACATCGACTGGTCAACTCTGTTTGAACCCTTCATTAAATTAAAATCAGTACAAAAACACAGCATCTAATATTTTACCTTTTTGTAAATACACCGGTCAGGCGTAACATCATGACCACCTCCCTGTTTCTACACTCACTGTCCACTTTATCAGCTCCACTGACCGTATAGCTCCCCTCTGTAGTTCTACAGTTACAGACTGTAGTCCATCTGTTTCTCTGATACTCTGTTACCCTGTTCTTCAGTGGTCAGGACCCCCATGGACCCTCACAGAGCAGGTACTATTTGGGTGGTGGGTCATTCTCAGCAATGCAGTAACACTGATGTGGTGGTGGTGTGTTAGTGTGTGCTGTGCTTGTTTGAGTGGATCAGACACTCACTGTTCACTCACTGTCCACTCACTGTCCACTCACTGTCCACTCACTGTCCACTCTATTAGACACTCCTACCTTGTCGGTCCCCCTTGTAGATGTAAAGTCAGAGACGACAGCTCATCTGATGCTGCACAGTTTGTGCTGGTCATCCTCTAGTCCTTCATCAGTGGTCACAGGACGCTGCCCACAGGACGCTGCCCACAGGACGCTGCTGGCTGGATATATTTGGTTGATGGACTATTTTCAGTCCAGCAGCGACACTGAGGTGTTTAAAAACTCCAGCAGCCCTGCTGTGTCTGATCCACTCAGACCAGCACAACACACACTAACACACCACCACCACGTCAGTGTTACTGCAGTGCTGAGAATGACCCACCCCCCAAACAGTACCTGCTCTGTGAGGGTCCATGGGGGTCCTGACCACTGAAGAACAGGGTAACAGAGTATCAGAGAAACAGATGGACTACAGTCTGTAACTGTAGAACTACAGAGTGCAGCTATACAGTAAGAGGAGCTGACAGTGAGCGTTGAAACAAGGAGGTGGTCAGAACATTTTACCTGATGGGAATAAATGCTCGTTCCAAATATGATGCCTACAAAACATTCCAAACAGTGTCCAAACAGAGCCTTCAATGTTTTACGCATCCATGCTGTTGTAACAAGTGCAGAATGACGTCCCTAAAAAAGACGCCCTCTAGAGGGCAGCACATGTTGGTCCAAAATATGTTTAGCATTAATGGTGATTTAAAAATGTGCTTTTTACCCACTAATACCCCCCCCAACACACACACACACACACACCATGACAGATACTAGATTTTGAACTTTACACTGGTAACAATCTGGATGGTTTTGGATGATCAATTTCAGGTGAGCTTGAGCCCAGAAAAGTCGGCGGCATCTCTGGATGCTGTTAATATGACTTCTACTGTTCATGGTACAGCCTTAACTTTCATATGTGGATGCAGTGACGGGCAGTGTTTACTGACAGCGGTTTGTCAGAGTATTCCCGAGCCCATGTGATGATCTCCATCATAGAAACATGCAGGTTTTTAATGCAGCGCCATCGGAGGGGTTGAAGTTCACAGTCATTCAGCTGTGCTTTTCAGCCTTTTCCTTTACACACAGAGATTATTCTGCATTTCCTGACCCCGATGATATTACACTCTGTAGAGGCTGGAATTCTTGCAATTCCACCTTGAGTAATGTTATTCATAAATAGAGTTGGGCAATATGACAACAGGTACCAGGTGCTGTGATAAATTACGTTACAGCACAGTATGCCTTTCTGAACATATTGCATGTATTGTCAGTGCTTGTGAAACTCCGACCAACTACATGTTTCAATATAAAATGAGTCCAGTGCAACTGGATTTAGCACCAAATATTGATTAAAAATCAGTGTGTTTACAGTTTTTGATAGTATTTTGTTTAAATGTAGCACTACTGGCTAAAAAAATATTGCGGTATTATATTCTTGTCATATCGCCCACCTCTGCTCTGAAACAGGTGGAGTTTTCTGCTGATGCACTGCTCATGAAGGCCTTGGCTTTTCCTGGATGCTCCTTCAATGTCCAAGCATGATCACACCACCTATTTTAAGATGTTTTCTGAACATTAACAACTTTTTTAGTCTTAAATTGCCCCCGTCCCAACATTTTTGGACGATTAGATTAGATTAGATTAGATTAAGAGACCCTTATTAGTCCCACAACGGGGAAATTTCACCTCCTCATTTAACCCATCTGGGCAGTGAAAAACCACATACACACTAGTGAGCACACACACACTAGGGGGCAGTGAGCACACTTGCCCGGAGCGGTGGGCAGCCCGATCCACAGAGCCCGGGGAGCAGTTGGGGGTTAGGTGTCTTGCTCACGGACACCTCAGTCATGTGCTGTCGGCTCTGGGGATCAAACCGGCGACCTTCCGGTCACGAGGCTGATCCCTGACCTCCAGCCCACGATGCTGCAGACAGTAAATATCTTGTCTATATCTTGGACAGAGGTCAGACGTGGTTTTATAAATCACTGCCTTCTGTTTGTATCTGCATTTCACATACAGTCTTAACTTTTTTTAGAGCGGGGTTGTATAACTAGGTCTGCTATGAAAAACATCATCTTCGCTTACTAACCGATCGTCCTGCCCACTAAACCCACGGTTTGATGTTTCTATAATTGCAAGCGGCAAAACCCACTCAAAGTGAAACTCAACTGTGTGCAGCTGCACTGTTTACTGTGCACGTCCGATATAAAAAGCTCATTGATTAACACTGGAGGGTTTGCATGCATCACTTTGGGTTGACTGCGCTGTGAAGGAAAGTGTGGACAAATTATGTTTATCATTTTTTTGCACTGAGTGACCGATGAAACAAAGTGAACTGCAGATGAATGGATGTCAATGTTATTATACACTATGAATTCTTAATGAATACATGTCTATGTAATGGCATAAAGCGAATCATGAATGGATGGATGTCTATGTTACCACACAAAGTGAACTGTGGGTAAATGGATGTCTATGTTACCACACAAAGTGAACTGTGGGTAAATGGATGTCTATGTTATTATACCCTATGAATTCTTAATGAATACATGTTTATGTAATTGCATGAAGTGAGTCATGAATGAATGGATGTCTATGTTACTGTAACGAGGAGCGAGGTAGTGGACACATGTGCGGAGGTAAGCGACTTTTATTGAGGGCAAATCCAAAATCAGGGTCATAATGGTCCAGGGTCATAGAGCCAATACGGAGAGATCGTGGGGCAGACATGACATAGACCAGAATCAAACCAACTACACAGACAGAGATTAAAACAAAACAAACATCAAACAAAGACCAACACAAAGACCAGTGAAAACAAAGGGCAAACACAGGGCTTAAATATACACCGGGAAGACAAGGGACAGGTGAAAACAGTCATGGGCGGAGACATGAAACAAGGGGCTGGACTAAACCAAAACAAAAGCACATGGAAGATCAAAACTGCATATGAACGGATGTCTATGTGACAGCACAAAGTGAACTGTATTTGAATGGATGTCTATGTGACAGCACAAAGTGAATTGTTGATTAATGAATGTCTGTTATTATACCCTATGAATTCTTATTGAATACATGTCTATGTAATTGTATGAAGTGAATCATGAATGAATGGATGTCTATGTTACCACATGAACTGAACTGTCGGTAAAAGGGTGTTTATATGGTTGCACAAAGTGAGGGGTGGATGAATGGGCGTCTATTCAGTGAACTGTGGGTGAATGCAATGGAAATCTATGTGTTACACGGTAGCAGAATTAATGTCTTTGAGAATACACACATGTAACTGTGGATAAACGGAATGGACGCCTATGTGATTGCAGACAGGGAACTGTGGGTGAAACTTACAAATGGCAAATTAAATTTTTCATTGAATAACAAAAACAATTCCTGATTTCGTCTAATGACCAGATCTTTCAAAACTGCAGTTAATCAGTTTGTTTTCCTTTTTATTAACTTTTCCACATTTTTAAAATGAAATCCAATAAAGTTTCGTAACAGAGAAAAGCCGAACTGAACTGAATTTACTTTTATAGACTTCCTCTGAATGCTCAGTGTCTGACTGCCTGGCGCCCGAGGCTCTGACTGCTGAAAATTGGAAGTCATTGATTACAGTTAATAAGCAGCCAGGGAGAAACTAAAAGAGTAATTACTGCAGAATGAATTCATCTCCACCCTGGGTGTCCAGCTCCTGAGCTTCAGGGAGTATCGAGTTTAGCCTTAACAAGCCGCACTGCTCACAAAGGCTGTATATACTGTACTGTGGCTGCTTCAAGGGATGTAATCATTGTATGTTACACAGCAAAGAATAATTATTAAGACCTCTCTTGTCCATTTGAGGACAATGGTATTGATATTATGGGTTATTCTTTATTTGCATGGTCCACTGTAGATGTTCTGTGATTTTCACCTTCACTTTAACTGACTTTAAGTACCTCTGATAGTCTTGACTGTGTGGTCTCTAATGCTGCATGAGTCACTGGTAACTATAAACATGGACTAAAGTGCCTTCGCATAGATAATCACTGGACTATAATACAGTATCTGAAACATAATCAAGGCTATTAGAGACACCGAACAACTCCACATGCTTTGAGGTGAGTGTGGTATAATTTAGGCATACAGTTAGCACCATGCTAATTGGTGGGGTATCAGTTTACACTCTGTTAGCTGTATTAGCCTTGCAGCTGTAAAGCTAAAACTAAAGAAGCAAACTTCAAACACCAAACTCAGTCTCAAATTGGCCTCAGCATCACCGAATGTGTTTGGGTTTCATCTTTTTTTTCTTTTTTCATTTTTCTTGTTTGATTTTAATCGTAATTTCTTCACGTTTACAAAGATCAAATTCCACATTAATTTCATTTCAGACTTTTTGCATTTTGAATCCTCGCCTGCACTGAACATGAGGGCCAACATACACTGCTCAAAAAAATAAAGGGAACAGTCAAATAACTCATCCTAGATCTGAATGAATGAAATATTCTCATTGAATACTTTGTTCTGTACAAAGTTGAATGTGCCGACAACAAAATCACAAAAATCATCAATGGAAGTCAAATTTATTAACCAATGGAGGCCTGGATTTGGAGTCACACACAGAATTAAAGTGGAAAAACACACGACAGGCTGATCCAACTTTGATGTGATGTCCTTAAAACAAGTCAAAATGAGGCTCAGTGTTGTGTCCGGCCTCCACGTGCCTGTATGACCTCCCTACAACGCCTGGGCAGCTCCTGATGAGGTGGCGGATGGTCTCCTGAGGGATCTCCTCCCAGACCTGGACTAAAGCATCCGCCAACTCCTGGACAGTCTGTGGTGCAACGTGGCGTTTGTGGATGGAGCGAGACATGATGTCCCAGATGTGCTCAATCGGATTCAGGTCTGGGGAACGGGCGGGCCGGTCCAGAGCTTCAATGCCTTCATCTTGCAGGAACTGCTGACACACTCCAGCCACATGAGGTCTAGCATTGTCCTGCATTAGGAGGAACCCAGGGCCAACCGCACCAGCATATGGTCTCACAAGGGGTCTGAGGATCTCACCTCGGTACCTAATGGAAGTCAGGCTACCTCTGGTGAGCACATGGAGGGCTGAGCGGCCCTCCAAAGAAATGCCACCCCACACCATTACTGACCCACTGCCCAACCGGTCATGCTGAAGGACGTTGCAGGCAGCAAATCGCTCTCCACGGCGTCTCCAGACTCTGTCACGTCTGTCACATGTGCTCAGTGTGAACCTGCTTTCATCTGTGAAGATCACAGGGCGCCAGTGGTGAATTTGCCAATCCTGGTGTTCTCTGGCAAATGCCAAGCGTCCTGCACGGTGTTGGGCTGTGAGCACAACCCCCATCTGTGGACGTCGGGACCTCATACCGTCCTCATGGAGTCGGCACATGGGCCATTTGTGGCCTGCTGGAGGTCATTCTGCAGGGCTCTGGCAGCTCCTCCTGTTCCTCCTTGCTCAAAGGTGGAGGTAGCGGTCCTGCTGCTGGGTTGTTGCCCTCCTACGGCCTCCTCCACATCTCCTGGTGTACTGGCCTGTCTCCTGGTAGCGCCTCCAGCCTCTGGACACGACGCTGACAGACACAGCAAACCTTCTTGCCACAGCTCGCATTGATGTGCCATCCTGGATGAGCTGCACTACCTGAGCCACTTGTGTGGGTTGTAGAGTCCATCTCCTGCTACCACGAGTGTGAAAGCAGCACTAACATTCAAAAGTGACCAAAACATCAGCCAGAAAGCAGAAAGGTGCTGAGAAGTGGTCTGTGGTCCCACCTGCAGAACCACTCCTTTATTGAGTGTGTCTTGCTAATCGCCAGTAATCTCCACCTGTTGTCTGTTCCATTTGCACAACAGCTGTGAAATTGATTGTCAGTGTTGCTTCCTAAGTGGACAGTTTGATTTCACAGAAGTTTGATTTACTTGGAGTTACATTGTGTTGTTTAAGTGTTCCCTTTATTTTTTTGAGCAGTGTATAAACCAACATCTAAGACTGAACTTTGAAGGAACATGGAAGATTTGAAAAAACAAAAGCAAGTCTCCTGAAAAGAATAGAGGCTATAGTGAAGGGAGGAACTATCGCTTTAAACTTAAATGGTGAATTTTTACAAAGAGATGTTTGAAGAGTGTTTGTTGGGTTCCTGAACAGCTCATAGGTGTGAATCCTCATGCAGGAGTAACGAGATGCTGGTCTGTTGTCTGTTGTTTTAACAGCTGCCATAAAAGTCTCTTCAAGCATTTTAGACTATCTGGGTCAAACAGGAAACAAATGAAACTGCCTTATTTAGAAATATTCTAAGATAAGTTCTTGGCATTTGTATACAAATGATTCATAAGAACAAAATGTCGTGAATCATAGATTGTAGCACACATGTACACTAAGCTGCTGTTTGCCTCAGATATCTGTAAGTTCAAACATTGGCTAGTTACACAGTTTCTACTCGGTTCAGGTTTCAGTGCTCCACACAAGCTAGACCCTTTAAAATGAAGGTTAATGCTTTAAAAGAATTATCGACATTGGATGGATCATAAGATTTGATAGATATTTCAAAGGGATAGTTGATCATTTGTCTAAAAATGTAAAGGTTTTCTTTGGAGGTCCACAAGGTTCTATTTTAGGGCCACTGCCATTCTCCCTTTACATGCTGCCTCCAGGAAAAGTGACGAGGAAACATGAGATAAATGTTCACAGTTATGCTGATGACACGCAATTACACATTTCCCTTCCCTCTGAAAGCCAAGACTGTTAATATGCCATCAGACTGTGTGTCAGACATCTCGAAATGCAAGACAGAAAACTGAGGTGCTGATTCTCGGTACTGAGCAGCGTTCTAACTAATCGTAGCAGAGGTCTTAGGGGATCCACATAGTGGAAAGTCTGACTATGAGATGATCTATTAGGCATATTGGTGCATATTGTTTTTTTCCACTATCGTGAGCCTTCCCCACTCTTTCCTACAGTGATATGAAAATCATAACAGTACCAGCAGATAGCTGACTGAAAGAATTATCAGCAGCAGATAGATACAATTTCAGAGATATTTTAAACAGATATTTGATCATTTGTCCAAAAAATGTTAATGTTTTCTCTGGAGTTCCACAAGGTTCTATTTTAGGGCCACTGCTATTCTCCCACTACACTGAACTCTGTCGTTTTCCTCGAATTTACTAACATCTTTTATATTGCGGTCAAACTGGGGTCAAAACACCAGAAATTTTAATCTAAAGATATAAATATAAAACTTCTGGTGGGAATTCTGTCTTCCATGTGGTCTGAACTCCATCAGTGGTTCTCAAGCTACTGTCAACTGTTGTTTTTCTTTCTCTTTTTTTTCCATAATATAAGTCTAGTAACCATTGTCTGTTATATTTTCACGATCAGCAGAAATGCTCCAAAATTACTTGTAAAAACCTTGTTATATTAACTTCCACTTCAAGTTTAAAACATTTTTCCTTCCCTGTAAAGCTACCATCTTGGAGATGTGAGGTTCTGTTCTGACAGCAACGATATTTTTTGCCATTGCTGCTTTAAATTAACCCCAAAATGAGACACACAAAGCTGTAGCAGATCACCCATGGATTCAAATTTACACAGAGAACACGTTAAATATGTCAATAAATCTAATATTTCTCCTTTTGGGATTGTTGCAAACTTAAATAAAGATTATTTCATTTATTTCTAGACATTATTTACTTGCTGTAGTAATTTTATTGAGTAGAATTATCTCAATAAACTGGCAGATAATTAAAAAAAAATTATATTCCAGTATTGTGAGATACTTTTACTTATTCAAATCACTTAAAACAAGTAAAACATGTCTAGAAATAAGTTGAATAATCTTAATTTAAACCTGCAACAATCTCAAAAGGAGAAATATTAGATTTATTCACTATATTTAAGGTAATTTTACTCGACAAGATAGCATTGTTTGTGCAGTCTTTCAGACAAACAGGCAAATTCCTTGTATTTAACTCAGTAGTCAGAATGTGCAGAGTTAATTAACAACAAACACGATAAATTAACTATTTTAAAAGTTTTATTTCATTAAATTTATACAAAACGTATAAAAATGAGCTTGAACTATGTCTGCTTTGTACTGTATCTGCTACATGATGCTGTGCAGTGGTCATTTGTGCAGTGGTCTTCTGGCAAAAGAAACACAGCATGCAGGTGTAATAGGTGTATTAATAGGCAGATTACGAGGCGTTGGAGCGTTTACGGTTCGAAACTCGGTGCTCTAGACTGTGCGGTTACGTTATGAACTCAGGCTGGGTGGGTTTACAGTTTATCCAGGGGGAGAATTCTAAAGCTAAACACCATGAAGACGTAGAAAAGCAGACAGTCGCCTCAATGACATTTCACCAAAGGGAACAGCCTATTATGGGAGGTCCAGCACTGCCTCAATTTGAGCCCTACACAACCACTTAACAACCACCTAGGACACCATAGCAACTGCCTAGCAACCACTTAGCAACCACCTAGGATACCATAGCAACTGCCTAGCAACCACTTAGCAACCACCTAGGACACCATAGCAACTGCCTAGCAACTGCTTAGCAACCACCTAGGACACCATAGCAACTGCCTAGCAACTGCTTAGCAACCACCTAGGACACCATAGCAACTGTCTACAACTGCTTAGCAACCACCTAGGACACCATAGCCATTGTCTCGCAACCACTTAGCAATCCCCTAGGACACCATAGAAACTGCTTATCAACCACCTAGGACACCACAGCAACCAGCAAGCAACCACTTGGCAACCACTTACAATGCCATAGCAACCACCAAGCAACCGCCTAGCAACTGCTTAGCAACCACCTAGGACACCATAGCAACTGCCTAGCAACCACTTAGCAACCACCTAGGACACCATAGCAACTGCCTAGCAACTGCTTAGCAACCACCTAGGACACCATAGCAACTGTCTACAACTGCTTAGCAACCACCTAGGACACCATAGCCATTGTCTAGCAACCACTTAGCAATCACCTAGGACACCATAGAAACTACTTATCAACCACCTAGGACACCACAGCAACCAGCAAGCAACCACTTGGCAACCACTTACAATGCCATAGCAACCACCAAGCAACCGCCTAGCAACTGCTTAGCAACCATGTAGCACACCATAGCAACTGCCTAGCAACTGCTTAGCAACCACCTAGGACACCATTGCCATTGTCTAGCAACCGCTTAGCAATCACCTAGGACACCATAGAAACTGCTTAGCAACCACTTAAGATACCATAGCAACCAGCAAGCAACCATTTGGCAACCACTTACGTTGCCATAGCAACCACCAAGCAACCACCTAGCAACTGCTTAGCAACCACGTAGCACACCATAGCAACTGCCTAGCAACCACTACAGACACCATAGCAACTGCCTAGCAATTGCTTAGCAACCGCTTTGGAGAAACCACTATGGAGAAAGGTTAACTGGGGACCTCAGTTCACCTTTTATTATGTTTACCAGGTTCATATAGAACAATAGTAATAACTATAACAATGACTCTCATAACAGTAACAGGGTTTGGAGCCTTGAAACTCTGACAGTCAATAATACTGGGAGTGGAAGAGCTGCTAACGCAGAGAGGAGTAAAATGCAGCGTTCCAGCCAACAGCGACTCCGGCACACGGAGAAAAGACGGGATTAATCTGTCTGCATCCGAAGATTATCACTCAGAACATTTTCCCATGTTCTTCTCCTCATGACGGACTCAGATGGACGACTTCCATTTCAATCAGCATCCAAACAAGTCCACTTACAGAATCAACAGGATTTCCCCAAACTGGAGCAGTAAGACATCCTCAGTGCTAAACCTGTTTTTACAGGACTAGAACTTAATATTCAGAGTTACACGGTCAGTTCTTATCCATATGTCCATCAGCAGGTCACTGCCTGGAGAAGATTACCGGGGAGGATTAAAGGAACCATGAGAACATCCCGAGTGTCCAAAACTGGGACAAACTGCAGCTGCCAGAGAGCCGTCAAGGATGAACAGGAACGTCCATTTGACCGACCACGACCCACAAAATACACAAAACCACAAAATACATCTAAACACCCTGTTTTCAAATTACACGGTTTCTTTGTTTTCTAGGTGAAAATAAGTGAAAACTTTCTCTACACATTAATATATTGGATAAAATAAACCATAAAATATAAAATATGAAACAACTTTTCCACAATGTGTGTTTTATCTCTTGCCTGAATATGTTAAATTAAGCCAAAAAGCAGTGAGCATGCTTTAAAATGTTCAGTCCTCTGCAGACGAGGTGTTAACTGATGTTCACTTTTTAAAAAAATCAATAAAACACGGAATTTGATCAGGAGTGCCAAAACTTTTGCATATAAGTACATATGAGTTTTTCTTCCACAATTAGTTAAAAACTCGTACTATTAGCTAATCAGTGGCACAAACTGATCTGCAAACTGCCTTATTAGTCAAACATACAGTAAAAAAAAATAAGATATAAGGGGAAAAAATGAAATAAAGATAGGAGGAAAAAAATAAAAAACAAATTTATAAGGAAAAGAAATTAAATGTAAGGAAATAAAATAAAAATAAAGATATAAGGACAAAATTAAAATAAAGACATAAGGCAAAAAAATGAAATTAAGATATAAGGAAGATAATAAAAAATAAGGAGCGGCTGAAAGTGCCTCACATTAATATATCAATGTTTACATTTTTCAGGTCATTTGAAAATGCAATATTATAAAAGTGCTAAATTAAAGACAAAAGCTGTTCACAGTGTCCCAACCTGACACTTTAGCCACGAGCTAACATGAACGTCACAATACAGCTGTACTGAAGCCTATTAGCACACCGGTCAGCATGGCGCTCAGTGCACGGCCGAAAGATCGGTCACTCGTACGTAACTGTGGCAATAACTTCAACAAAGAAACTAAAGCACAGATAAAACGTAAGCTTTCATATGACGGCTGCTACTACGCTAATATAGCGCCCAAGGTCCACTCGAAGAGTCCGGGTGCTGAACTGACCGGCCTGCAGTCCAGACCCAAAGAAGACCTAGGACTGTCGAGCAGCTAGAATCCTACATCAGACAAGAATGGGACAACATTCCTCTCCCAAAACTCCAGCAACTGGTCTCCTCGCTTCCCAGACGTTTACAGGCTGCTGGTAAAGAGAGGAAGCTGCACAGTAGTGGACACGACCCTGTCCAGCTTTTTGAGATACGTTGCTGCCGTCAAGATCAAAGCAAGTTAATGCTTTTCATGAAATGGTAAAATGTCCCACTTCCAACATCTGATATGTGCTCTATGTTCTAATGTGAATAAAATACGGATCTATGAGATTCACAAATCATTGCATCCTGTTTATATTTTACACAGCGTCCCAACTTTTTTGGAACTGAGATTGTACATCTAGAGATGTAAACTGTGGAAGCCTCACTCTATTTTAGAAGAACGTCAGCATTTTGACTGACTGCACAACCTCTTCTGACCTACAAACACATTAACCCCAACCCAAGCTATTGTCCATGTGAAGCAGTCAAATAAGGCCGGTGGGGCTTTTGTCCAGCTTTTTCTTTATTTTCTTACAGGACATGCTCTGTGGGCTGATTTGTAGCTGGTTTCTGCATGACTGAAGATGTTTCTGATGAAAAAGCTCGAACAAAAGCCATTTTTGCTCCCCTGAGGCATCACAGCTCAGCACACTCAATAAACTCTACCACAGTGCATGT